>NC_073248.2:7700000-7827500 GCF_029281585.2 Gorilla gorilla gorilla
TTTAAAGAGGTTTATTCTGAACCAATATGAGCGCTGAGCGCCTGTGCTCCAGGATTACATGGTCTCAAGAGATCTGAGAAAGTGTGTTCAGGAAGTCTGGTTACAGTTCCATTTTTATTTATTTATTAATTTTTATTTTTTTTAATTTGAGATGGAGTCTCACTCTGTCATCCAGGCTGGAGTACAATGGCGTGATCTCGGCTCACTGCAACGTCTGCCTCCAGGGTTCAAGCAATTTCCCTGCCTCAGCCTCCCGAGTAGCTGGGATTACAGGCCCCTGCCACCACACCTGGCTAATTTTTTGTATTTAGTAGAGACGAGGTTTCACCATATTGGCCAGGCTGGTCTCAAACTCTTGACCTCAGTTGATTCTCCCACCTCGGCATCCCAACGTGCTGGGATTACAGGTGTGAGCCACTGCGCCCCACCTACAGTTCTATTGTATATATTTCAGGGAGACAGGAATTGTAGGTAAAATCATAAATCATTACATGGAAGGTATACCTTGTTTCGGCCCTAAAGATGAAACATCTCAAAGTGGGTTCCTACGAGTCATAGGTGGGCTTTAGGGATTCTTTAGTTGGCAATTGGTTGTATAAAACATAAAAAGGTAAGGCCGGGCATGGTGGCTCACGCCTGTAATCCCAGCACTTTGAGTGGCTGAAGCGGGTGCATCATCTGAGGCCAGGAGTTTGAAACCAGCCTGGCCAATATGGTGAAACCCTGTCTCTACTAAAAATACAAAAATTAGCTGGGCCTGTAATCCCAGCTACTTGGGAAGCTGGGGCAGGAGAATCACTTGAATCCAGGAGGCAGAGGTTGCAGTGAGCTGAGATTGTGCCACTGCACTCCAGCCTGGGTGACAGAGTGAGGAAAGAAAAGAAAGGAAGGAAGGAAGGAAGAGAAAGGCAAAAAGAAAAGAAAGAAAAAGAAGGAAACAAAGAAAAAGGAAGGAAGGAAAAATAAAAAGAAAGGAAGAGAAACAAAGAAAAGAAAAAAGAAAGGGAGGGAAGGGTAGGGAAGAGAAGGGAGAGGGGAAAGAAAGGAAGAAAGGAATGAAGAAAAGAGAAGGAGGGAAGGAAAGAAGGAAAGAGAAAGAGAGAGAAGGAAGGAAAGAGGAAGGAAAAGGAAGGAAGGAAGGAAATATTTTGTAGATGCAGTGATATGGTTTTGCTGTGTCCCCGCCCAAATCTCAGATTGCAGCTCCCAAAATTCCCACGTGTCATGGGACTTACCCAGTGGGAGGTAACTGAATCACAGGGGCAGGTCTTTTCTTTGCTGTTCACACGATAGTGAAGACGTCTCACGAGATCGGATGATTTTACAAAGGGCAGCTCCCCTGCACACACTACCATGATTGTGAAGCCCTCCTCTGCCATGTGGAACTGTGAGTCCATTAAACCTCTTTCCTTTATCTTTTACCCAGTCTCGGGCTGGGCGCGGTGACTCACGCCTGTCATCCCAGCACTTTGAGAGGCCGAGGCAGGAGGATCACCTGAGGTCGGGAGTTCAAGACCAGCCTGCCCAACGTGGAGAAACCCTGTCTGTACTAAAAATACAAAACTAGCGGGGTGTGGTGGCACCTGCCTGTAATCCCAGCTACTCGGGAGGCTGAGGTAGGAGAATCACTTGAACCCAGGAGGCGGAGGTTGCAGTGAGCAGAGATGGCACCATTGCACTCCAGCCTGGGTGACAAGAGCGAAACTCCGTCTCAATCAATCAATCAATCAATCAATCAATAACCCAGTCTCAGGTATGTCTTTATTAGCAGCCTGAGAACAGAGTTATATACACAGAGTCTTGCTACGTTGCCCAGGCTGGTCTCGAACTTCTGGGGTAAGTGATGCTCCCACCTCAATCTCTCAAAGTGGTGGGATTACAGGCGTGAGCCGCCGCGCCCGGCCTCCATGAGTCTGATTTTAACCCATCTCTTTTGTATTTCTCAGTCCTTGTCCACACATCTCATCACACACGTGCACAGCAAACAGGCACACGCAGTGTGAACCCAGGCACAGCTCTCCGAGAGAACTCTAGTCAACACGTCGTCCGTGGGACATCAGCTGTATTTCTGTTCCTTTCCTTCTTTTCTGTCTCGTTCTCCTATTCCCAAAACTCCGTTGTGTTTCTGATTTGTTGACATCGCTTTCGGCAAAAGGAAAGCACAACGCTAAGTGGGGTTTATAAATCTATCTTCGTTGTCAAGGGAAGATTGAAACGGCACGGAGACAAATGAAATTGTGCACGGGACACACTGCCAACAAAACGCTGATAAGTGCAGAAAGACTGTTTAGAAGGAAACATGTCCAAAAAAAAAAAAAAAGAAAAGAAAGGATCTTAATCATGGTTTAAGCTTATGTGATGGATTTCAACAGAAACACATCAAGTCTAATTGAATGTTTACGTGCACTTTTTATGGTTTCTGTATTCTGTGTAATGAGATAACTTTAAAAAAAGCGTTGAGACGCAAGAAACTCTGGGATTCTTCTAAAGGGAGAGTTGGAGTTTACTACATTCAACATGGATGGCTTCTCTTCTGTATTTCAACAGCGTCATCGTCTGCGAATTTGGAGATTCTCTGAAAGCTTCACGGCCGTCCTGGGTCTCAAACTCTTTGAATATTCATACTATAAACTATCTGACAACATGGGATTGGGTTTTGGCATTCTCTAGGTCTACTGAGAGAGGTTCTGGAATGCAATTTAACTTTAAATGCCTACCTACCTACCTGCCTATCATCTATCTATCTGTGTGACATCTATCTGTCTTTCAGTCATCTATCCATTCGTCTCATCTATCTACCTACCTATCTATTCATCCATCTCATCTATCTATCCATCCATCCATCCATCCATTCATCCTGCCATCTATCCATCTATGTATCTATCTGTTTATCTATGTATCTATCTATCTATCTATCTATCTATCTATCTATCTATCTACGTATCTATCTATTCATCCATCTCATCTATCTATCCATCCATCCATCCATCCATCCATTCATCCTGCCATCTATCCATCTATGTATATATTTATCTATGTATCTATCTACCTATCTATCTACCTATCTATCTATTCATCCATCTCATCTACCTATCCATCCATCCATCCATCCATTCATCCTGCCATCTATCCATCTATGTATCTATCTATTTATCTATGTATGTATCTACCTATCTATCTACCTATCTATCTATTCATCCATCTCATCTATCTATCCATCCATCCATCCATCCTGCCATCTATCCATCTATGTATCTATTTATCTATGTATCTATCTACCTATCTACCTATCTATTCATCCATCTCATCTACCTATCCATCCATCCATCCATCCATTCATCCTGCCATCTATCCATCTATGTATCTATCTACCTATCTATCTATCTACCTATCTATCTATTCATCCATCTCATCTATCTTCCTATCCATGTATCATCTATCTACTTACCTATTATCTATCATCTGTCAATCAAGCTATCTATAGATCCATCATCTATCTACCTGATCTATTATCAATCTATCGTGTGTCCATCTATGTACTATCACCTATCAATCTGTCATCTACCATCTGTTTATCTACCCATCTCATCATCTATCAACTACCCATCCATCTTTATCTATCTATCTTTTTTTTTTTTTTTTTTGAGAGAGAGTCTCACTCTGTCGCCCAGGCTGGAGTGCAATGGCACAATCTTGGCTCACTGCAAGCTCTGCCTCCCGGGTTCACGCCATTCTCCTGCCTCATCCTCCCGAGTAGCTGGGACTACAGGCGCCCGCCATCGTGCCCGGCTAATTTTTTGTATTTTTAGTAGAGACGGGGTTTCACCGTGGTCTCGATCTCCTCACCTTGTGATCCACCCGCCTCGGGCTCCCAAAGTGCTGGGATTACAGGCGTGAGCCACCGTGCCTGGCCCTATCTATCTATCTATCTATCTATCTATCTATCTATCATCTA
Source organism: Gorilla gorilla gorilla (assembly GCF_029281585.2). NCBI lineage: Eukaryota > Metazoa > Chordata > Mammalia > Primates > Hominidae > Gorilla > Gorilla gorilla. The sequence goes on from NC_073248.2 coordinate 7,703,956, forward strand.
TCATCTATGCATCCATCACATCTCTTTATCTACCCATTCATCTTATCTATTTGTCTATTTACATATAATCGGTCTATCCATTTCATCTATCTATCTATATACCAACCTATCATCTATCTATCCATTCATCTATGTATATCTATCTATCCATCTATGTGTCTATCTACGTATCTATTATCTATCTATCCACTATCACTAATCTATCATCTATATATCCACCTATATCATCTATCATCTCTCCAGTCATGTCATCTATCATCCATCTATGTATCTATGTATGTATGTATGTATGTATGTATCTATCTATCTATCTATCTATCATGAACCCAAAATATCTGAGACAGGTGTCAATCAATTTAGCAGGTTTATTTTGCCAAGGTTAAAGACACACCCATGAGACGGCCTCAGGAGGTCCTGACGACAGGTGTTCAGGGTGGTTGGGTCACAGCTTGGTTTTATACATTTTAGAGAGACATGAGCCATCAATCAATATGTGATACTGTAAGTTGTGCATTGGTTTGGTCCGGAAAGGTGAGACAGCTGAAAGTGAGGAGGGGGCTTATAGGTGATAGGTAGGAATTTCCTTGTGAACAGATTGTGAGGGACATATGTGATCTTTGTATCTCTGTAGCGATCTTATTTACGAATAAAATAGGAGGCAGGTTTGCCTGATGCCGTTTCCATATTGACTTTTTCCTTTGGCTTAGTGATTTGGGGGTCCTAAGATTTATTTTTCTTCCTATCAATCTATCTATCTATCCATCCATCCGTCTATTCATCCTTCCATCTATCCGTGTATGTATGTATGTATGTATGTATCTATCTATCTATCTATCTATCTACCTGTCTATCCATCCATCCATTCATGTATGTATGTATGTATGTATCTATCCATCCATCCATCCATCTATTCATGTATGTATGTATGTATCTATCCACCCATCCATCCATCTATTCATGTATGTATGTATGTATCCATCCATCCATCCATCCGTCTATTCATCTATGTATGTATGTATGTATGTATCTATCTATCTGTCGATTTATCCATCCATCCATCCATCCATTTATCCATGTGTGTATGTATGTATGTATGTATCTATCCATCCATCTATCCATGTGTGTATGTATGTATGTATGTATCTATCTATCCATCCATCTATCCATCTAAGTATGTATGTATGCATCTGTCCATCCATCCATCTATTCATGTATGTATATATACAACTATCCATCCGTCCATCCTTCCATCTATTCATCTATGTATATATATCTATCCATCCATCCATCCATCCGTCCATCCATCTATCCATCTATGTATGTATGTATGCATCTATCCATCCATCCATCTATCCATCTAAGTATGTATGTATGCGTCTGTCCATCCATCCATCCATCTATTCATGTATGTATATATATATCCATCCATCCATCCATCCATCCATCTATGTATGTATGTATGCATCTATCTATCCATCCATCTATCCATCTATGTATGTATGTATGTATGTATGTATGTGTCTGTCTATCCATCCATCCATCCATCCATCTATTCATGGATGTATGTATCTATCCATCCATCCACCCATTTATGCATCTATGTATGTATGTATGTATGTATGTATCCACCCATCCATCCATCTATCCATGTATGTATGTATGTATGTATCTATCCATCCATCCATCCATCTATCCATGTATGTATGTATCCATCCATGTATGTATGTATGTATGTATGTATCTATCCATCCATCCATCCATCTATCCATGTATGTATGTATCCATCCATGTATGTATGTATGTATGTATGTATCCATCCATCCATCCATCTATCCATGTATGTATGTATCCATCCATGTATGTATGTATGTATGTATCTATCCATCCATCCATCCATCTATCCATGTATGTATGTATGTATCCATCCATCTATCCATCTATGTATATATGTATGTATGTATCTGTCTGTCTATCCATCCATCCATCCGTGTATGTATGTGTGTATGTATGTATGTATCTATCCATCTATGTATGTATGTATGTATGTGTCTGTCTGTCCATCCATCCATCCATCAACTCATGTATGTATCTATCTATCCATCCATCCATCTATTCATCTATGTATGTATGTATGTATCTATCTATCTATCTATGTATCCATCCATCCATCCATCCATCCATCCATCCATCAACTCATGTATGTATCTATCTATCCATCCATCCATCTATTCATCTATGTATGTATGTATCTATCTATCTATCCATCAACCCATCCATCCATCCATCTATCCATGTATTTATGTATCTATCCTTCCATCCATCTATGTATGTATGTATATATTTATCTATCCATCATCTACCATCTATTTTTCTATCTCATCTATCTATTTATCGTGTATCTATCAATCATCTATCCACCCATCTCCTGCCCCCTCCCCCTGTGTATCTACTTGTGTACTTACTTATCTATGGCAACCAGAGAGCTTTTACCCCCAGGAGATATTTTGCAATATCTGGTGACAATTTTGGTTGTCACAACTGGGGAGGGGGTGGTCCTGGCACCTGGTGGGTGAAGCCCAGGGTCTCTGCTCAACACCGTACAGTGCCCAGGACAGCCCCACCACAGAGAATCCTCCATCCCCAAATGTCAGCAGAGCCTGGGCTGAGACACCTTGAAATAGACAAGCATTAATTTCTCTCAGCTATAGATTTGATAACTTAACAAAATGTCTGTTCCTTGCCACCTTCTCTGATTTTTCACTATTACAGTTCCCCCAAATGGAACGCCATAACTAACCACTACCACAAATACACTCAGAGCTAAAGCCGCATGGCCCCCTATTGGAGGAAAAACAGGACCCAAGAAACAATTTCTGGCATCCAACTGACCCTTGCAGGTTTCGCTAGAACATTCAGAAGTCACTGTGGCTGTCCCCAGGGGCCCAGAGTCATTGTGAGAAGCTCAGAGAAGCAGGGGACCCCACGGACAGCAGCTGGGCACGGGGTCCTTTGTGCAAAAGTCTTTCAAATTCAAATCTCCCTCCCTCCCCTGGGCTGTAAAATCCCTCCTCCCGCCAGTAACACAGCTCTCCCTGGATTTACAGCTGCAATGTTTACCACCAGCCTGCTGAGCTCAGAGCTTAGAGCCAGGCTTACCCTTTCAGAGCGAATTTTCACTGAGGCCAGTCTACCTTCCAAGCAGCGATTCTGAGAATGTCTTCTAAGCTGTGCCATAACTGTCCAAGTGGTTCTTCCTGCCTGCTGAATAAAGACTCACAGCATTGCCGTAGACAAAGAATTTAAGAGACACAAGGCCGGCCATGCCATGTGGGAGGCAGAGTACCTATTCAAGGCTCAGAGATAGGGGTTTTTCAAAGGCAGTGTTGTTACCAGAAAGGGGTCTTGCTCCAGACCCCAAGAGAGGGTTCCTGGTCCTTGCACAAGAAAAAATTCAGGGCGAGGCCATAAAGTGAGAGCAAGTTTATGAAGAAAGTAGAGGGGCCCGGCGCGGTGGTTCGAGCCTGTAATCCCAGCACTTTGGGAGGCTGACTCAGGTGGATCACCTTAGGTCAGGAATTCGAGACCAGTCTGCCCAACATGGAGAAACCCTGTCTCTACTGAAAATACAAAAATTAGCTGGTCGTGGTGGGCACCTGTCATCCCAGCTACTCGGGAGGCTGAGGCAGGAGAATCGCTTGGATCAGAAAGGCAGAGGTTGCAGTGAGCAGAGACCTTGTCACTGTGCTCCAGCCTGGGTGACAGAGCTGTCACCTGTGCCATAACTGTCCAAGTGATTCTTCCTGCCTGCTCAGGAAGCTCAGGAAGGGTACTCAGGAAGCAAAGGAAAGACAGCTTTGGCCAGGCACGGTGGCTCATGCCTGTAATCCCAGCACTTTGGGAGGCTGAGGCAGGTGGATCACTTGAAGTCAACAGTTCGAGACCAGCCTGGCCAACATGGCGAAACTCTGTCTCTACTAAAAATACAAAAATAAGTCAGGCATGGTGCCTCACACCTGTAATCCCAGCACTTTGGGACGCTGAGGCGGGTGGATCACCTGAGGTCAGAAGTTCAAAACCAGCCTGGCCAACATGGTGAAACCCCATCTCTACTAAAAATATAAAAAATTAGCTGGGCATGGTGGCTCACGCCTATAATCCCAGCACTTTGGGAGGCCAAGGTGGGCGGATCACCTGAGGTCAAGAGTTCGAAACCAGCCTGGCCAAGAAGGCAAAACCACGTCTCTACTAAAAATACAAAATTTAGCCAGGCGTGGTGGCAGGTGTCTGTAATCCCAGCACTTTGGGAGGCTGAGGCGGGTGGATCACCTGAGGTCAGGAGTTGGAGACCAGCCTGGCCAACATGGTGAAACCCTGTCTCTGCTAAAAATACAAATATTAGCCGAGAGTAGTGGTGGGCGTCTGTAGTCACAGCTACTTGGGAGGCTGAGACAGGAGAATCCCTTGAATCCGGGAGGCAGAGGTTGCAGTGAGCGCAGATGATGCCATTGCACTCCGGTCTGGGCCACAGAGCGAGACTCTGTCAAAACAAAACGGAATAAAAGAATGCTTTGAGAAGTGGGCAGATCACAAGGTCCGGAGATCGAGAATATCCTGACTAACACAGTGAAACTCCGTCACTACTGAAAATACAAAAAATTAGCCGGGCGTGGTGGCAGGTGCCTGTAGTCTCAGCTACTCGGGAGACTGAGGCAGGAGAATGGTGTGAACCCAGGAGGCGGAGCTTGCAGTGAGCTGAGATCGCGCCACTGCAGTCCAGCCTGGGCAACAGAGCGAGACCATGTCTCAAAAAAAAAAAAAAAAAAAAAAAAAGTAGAGAAGCCTGTGGTCCCATGGGATGTATAGATTTCATTTTGTAAGTATATCAGTATTTCCCAAATTAAAATACAGCCTTAATACCTGCAGAAACTTTTTTTTTTCAGGTCTGGGAATCAGTACACTGATTTCCAAATGTTTCTGTAGAAACATTAGCCTGGCTAACATGGTGAAACCCCATCTCTACTAACAATACAAAATATTGGTTGGGCGTGGTGGCGGGTGCTTGTAATCCCAGCTACTCAGGAGGCTGAGGCAGGAGAATTGGTTGAACCTAGGAGGCGGAGGTTGCATTGAGGTGAGATCACTCCACTGCACTCCAGCCTGGGCGACAGAGCGAGACTCCATCTGAAGAAATAAAGTAAAATAGCCGGGCGCGGTGGCTCACGCCGGTCATCCCAGCACTTTGGGAGGCCGAGGCAGGCAGATCACGAGGTCAGGAGATCGAGACCATCCTGGCTAACATGCTGAAACCCCAACTCTACTAAAAGTACAAAAAATTAGCCGGGCGTGGTGGCGGGTGCCTGTAGTCCCAGCTACTGGGGAGGCTGAGGCAGGAGAATCGCTTGAACCCGGGAGGCGGAGCTTGCAGTGAGCTGAGATCACACCACTGCACTCCAGCCTGGGTGACAGAGTGAGACTCCTTCTCAAAAATAAATAAATTAATTAATTAATTAATTAATTTAATTTAATAATCCCCTGTCCCTTCCTTTTGTGGTTCAAGACACAGGGTGTGATGTTTGCAATGCAACAGAACCAGGTATAACTGGTGATTCTTTGCACGTCCTGGTCATGCAGGTCTTCATACCTCAGAAGGAAAAGTTCTCTTTATTTATTTATTCCCTAAAGTTCTCTTTGTTTATTTATTTATATCCTAAAGTTCTCTTGATTTATTTATTTATTTCCTAAAAACCAGCAAAAATCAGGTCTGAGCATGAACAGACAAGAAACTCCTTTATAAAGATAATAACCAATAAAAGCTGTAAGGCAGCATCCCATAAGCAGACAGACAGATCAGTAACGAAAGGTAACACAAAGGGCCGGGCGCGGTGGCTCACGCCTGTCATCCCAGCACTTTGGGAGGCCGAGGCAGGTGGATCACGAGGTCAAGAGATCGAGAACATCCTGGCTATCACGGTGAAACCCCGTCTCTACCAAAAACACAAAAAATTAGCTGGGCATGGTGGCTGGCGTGCACCTGTCATCCCAGCTACTCAGGAGGCTGAAGCAAGAGAATCGCTTGAACCTGGGAGGCGGAGGTTGCAGTGAGCCAAGATCGCACCACTGCACTCCAGCCTGGGGGACAAGTGAGATTCCATCTCAGAAAAAAAAATAATAATAATAATAATAAGTAACACAATGAGAGTTTATGACGTGACAGAGGTGGTTTTTCAAATTCATTCCATTAAAAAAAAAATCCAAGATTTCTGTGTGTCACAAAATATTTACGAAATTAAAGGGAAGTTTGGAGACCACGTGGAAAATACATTCTAAACCAAAGCATCATTAATACGCACGGGGCTGTTTCAAATCAAACATGATGTTTCCCCCAATGAAAAAGTCAAACGGCACAAGATAAACGGTCGGAATCAACAGAACACGTTCGACTTCAGTAAAGGTTACAGAAATACTTTCTTTACAACAAGGAGACCCCACTTGAATTTTCTACATTGCATGCTTTTCTGCCCTCAAGGTCCTCCAGAGGCCGCACACAACAAGAACATTTTTTGCTGGGAGAGGATTTCGTTGAAAACTCAGAAGCTTTGAAAATGCCCGTTCTCTTGGCTGGGCGCGGTGGCTCACGCCTGTAGTCCCAGCACTTTGGGAGGCCGAGGCGGGTGGATCACCTGAGGTCAGGAGTTCGAGACCAGCCTGGCCAACATGGTGAAACCCCGTCTCTACTAACAATACAAAAATTAGCCGGGTGTGGTGGCGGGGGCTTGTAATCACAGCTACTCAAGAGGCTAAGGCAGGGGAATCTATTAGAACCCGGGAGGCAGAGGTTGCAGTGAGCCGAGATCAAGCCACTGCACTCCAGCCTGGGTGAGAAGAGGGAGACTGTCTCAAAAAATATATATAATAAAAATAAAGTTGGCCGGGCGTAGTAGCTCACGCCTGTAATCCCAGCACCTTGGGAGGCTGAGGTGGGTGGATCACCTGAGGTCAGGAGTTTGAGACCAGCCAGGCCAATATGGTGAAACCCGTTCTCTACTAACAATACAAAAATTAGCTGGGTGTGGTGGCGGGCGCCTGTAGTCCCAGCTACTCAGGAGGCTGAGGCAGGAGAATCTCTTAGAACCCGGGAGGTGGAGGTTGCGGTGAGCCGAGATCGCACCACTGCATTCCAGCCTGGGCACAAGAGCAAAAAAAAAAAGAAAGAAAAGAAAATGCCCATCCCGTTGGATCCAGGCATTGCATTTTTTACTAAGTGTTACAAAGTCAAAACAAGCAAGGAGAAATCACAGTAAAAAGAAAATTACACAGTGCAAACACGCCCAAAATGAGAAGCTTGTCTGTGCGGAAGGAGAGAAGAAGAGATGATTTGTGGGGAAGAATTTTGTCTTTTTTATTGTGTACTTTAGAGATTTTTTACATATATGGGTGAAAAATAGATATATGTAAAAATAGAATATGTGAAAAATAGAATAAAATCACATATATGAGAAATAGAATTAAAAATGACGGCTGAGTGTAGTGGTTCACGCTGGTAATCCCAGCACTTTGGGAGACCAAGCGGGAAGATTGCTTGAGCCTAGGAGTTTGAGGCCAGCCTGGGCAACAAATAATACAAAATAATAATCTCTACAAATAATACAAAAAAAGCCACCCTCCTGCCTCAGCCTCCCAAGTAGCTGGGACTACAGGAGTGTGGAGTCCCAGCTACTTGAGTGTGGTGGCTCACACCAACGATCCCAGCTAATCGGGAGGCTGAGGCAGGAGGATTGCTTGAGCCCGGGAGGTGGAGGCTGCAGTGAGCTGCGGTCATGTCACTGCACTCCAGCGTGGGTGACAGAGCAAGACCCTGTCTTTAAAATAAAACAGCAGGCCAGGCGCGGTGGCTCATGCCTGTCATCCCAGCAATTTGGGAGGCCGAGGCAGGTGGATCATTTGAGGTCAGGAGTTCGAGATCAGCCTGGCCAACATGGTGAAACCCCATCTCTACTAAAAATATAAAAATTAGCTGGGCGTGGTGTCACACACCTGTAATCCCAGCTACTCAGGAGGCTGACGCAGGAGAATCGTTTGAAACCAGGAGGCAGAGGTTGCAGTGAGCCAAGATCATGCCACTCTACTCCTGCCTGGTCTCCAGAGTGAGACTCCCTCTCAAAAAAAGTTGCAGCGAGAGAGAAGGGACAGACAGAGGAGTCAGGAGAAGCCATGGGGAAGAGAGAATGGAAGAAAGAGGCTCAAACTCAGACCCTGGAGAAGGAGAGGGGCAAGGCTGGCCACCCAGAACCGTATCCACAGTCCAGAGAATGCTGTAGTTACAAGATACGAATAGGAATATCTTGATCTCCTTACCTCAGTGAACATGGGGATGCATAGTTATCCTATTTATTTCTTAATTATTATCATTATTATTTTGAGACAGAGTCTTACTCTGTCACCCAGGCTGGAGTGCAATGGCACGATCTCGGCTCACTGCACCCTCCGCCTCCCGGGTTTAAGGGATTCCCCTGCCTCAGCCTCCCGAGTAGCTGGGATTACAGGCGCCCGCCACCACACCTGGCTAAGTTTTGTATTTTTAGTAGAGACAGGGCCTCACCATGTTGGCCAGGCTGGTCTCAAACTCCTGACCTCAGGGGATCCGCCCGCCTCGGCCTCCCAAAGTGCTGGGATGACCGGTGTGAGCCACCGCGCCCGGCCAGTTATCCTATTTAATAAACAATTAAGTGTTCAGCAGTGGATGACTTCAGCAATGAGTCAGAAGAGGACCGAGCAGAGGTCAAGGAGATGTCATTCCCTTTCCTCGTCCAGGCTGGCTGTCCGGCCTCCCCGCGTCCCTCGGAAGACGATGCTGAAATCCCGTTGTGTCTATGGAGATGGCAGACGGGGGACAGCCAGATTCTGAAGGCGTCCCCGGCTACATCTGTTCCCATTTTCTCCTCAGCCGGGCCATACCAGTGGGAGCGGAAATGCAGTTTTAATAACACAGCCCCCCCCAACCCATTTCTGAAGGCAGTTTGCGGGGTGACCTCAGTGTGGATTGTAAATATGAAATTCATATGTGCTGGGCTTCCTGACTGTAATTACCTATCAAAAGGTTCAGGGTTTCAATGAAATTCCTTATGAAACAACAAGTAGTCTCACGGTGGAATCTCACCCCCATCTCTCCCTCTCTACATGCCTGGGACAGAGAATTGATTCTTACGTTTCATGCACAGGACAGACAAGTGTATTTGGTGTTTTAATCCCATCCCAAGATGTCTGTGTGGAGTTAATTTTCCTCATGGAATATTTCCTTTCTCCTCATGTGCTGCAGGAGAACAGCTACCCACGACTCTCCAGGCAGTGTGGCAGGAGGAGAGAGAAGGGCAGGCTCTGCAGAATCCTTCGTCTTGGCCGGGCGCAATGGCTCACGCCTGTCATCCCAGCTCTTTGGGAGGCTGAGGCAGGAGGATCACCCGAGGTCAGGAGATCGAGACCAGCCTGGCCAACATGGTGAAACTCCGTCTCTATTAAAAATACAAAAAAATTGGTTGGGCGTGGTGGCAGGTGCCTGTAATCCCAGCTACTCGGGAGGCTAAGGCAGGAGAATCACTGGAACCCAAGAGGCAGAGGTTGCAGTGAGCCGAGATTGCGCCACTGCACTCCAGCCTGGGCAACAGGGCGAGACTCTGTCTCAAAAAATAAAATAAAATAAAATAAAATAAAATAAAATAAAATAAGAATCCCCTGTCCCTTCCTTTTGTGGTTCAAGACACAGGGTGTGACTTTTGCAATGCAACAGAACCAGGTATAACTGGTGATTCTTTGCACATCCTGGTCATGCAGGTCTTCATACCTCAGAAGGAAAAGTTCTCTTTATTTATTTTTTTTATTTTTTTTTTTTTTGAGAGGGAGTCTCTCTCTGTCACCCAGGCTGGAGTGCAATGGCACAATCTCAGCCCACTGCAACCTCTGCCTCCTGGGTTCAAGCAATTCTCCTGCCTCAGTCTCCCAAGTAGCTGGGATTACAGGCACCCGCCACCATGCCTGGCTAATTTTTGTATTTTTAGTAGAGATGGGGTTTCGCCATGTTGGCCAGGCTGGTCTCGAACTCCTGACCTCAGGTGATCCACCTGCCTCGGCCTCCCAACGTGCTGGGATTACAGGCGTGAGCGACTGCGCCCAGCTCAGAAAAATCTTGACCAGGAAAAAAATCTCCTTGTTCGGTTTATGCACCTGTCTCTCTTCTTCTCTTTCCGTGTGTATATATAAAGACACAACAAGTTCATCACAGACTTGTGATTTTTCAAAATCTTTGCAATTATTAATTTTCCTTCCTTCTTTCCTCCCTCCCTTCCTCCCTCCCTCTTTCTCTTTTTCTTTCTTTCTCTTTCTTTTTCTTTCTTTCTTTCTCTTTTTCTCTCTTTCTTTCTTTCCTTTTTCTTTTTTTTTTTTTTTAAGACAAAGTCTCCCTCTGTCACCCAGGCTGGAGAGCAGTGGCACGATCTCGGCTCACTACAACCTCTGCCTCCCAGGTTCAAGTGATTCTCCTCCCTGAGCCTCCTAAGTAGCTGGGATTACAGGCACCCACCATCATGCCTGGCTAATTTTTGTATTTTTAGTAGAGATGGGGTTTCACCATGTTGGCCAGGCTGGTCTTGAACTCCTGACCTCAGGTGATCCACCTGCCTCGGCCTCCCAAAGTGCTGGGATGACAGGCGTGAACCACCGCACCCGGCCACTTTTCTTCATGACTGAGTTTTTGGTGCTGTTTTAAATTATACATATACTATATATATAAAATAAAATATATATTTTAAGTCATATATATAAAATATATGTAATAAAATTTAAATATTTGTATTTTCTTTATGCTAGAACCAATTAAATTATATATAATGATTATATTCTCATATTAAATCTTAAATTCTCTTAAATTATAAGAAGAATTCCACTGGTTCTAGTATTAAGAGAAGACGAATGTTTAAGGTGACAGATATCCCAAGTGAACTGATTTGATTTTTACAAAGTACCCTTAAATTATGCACCTTTTCTTTTATGCATCAACTTTACAAAGGAGGCTGGGCGCAGTGGCTCACACCTGTAATCCCAGCACTTTGGGAGGCCGAGGCAGGCAGATCACGAGGTCAGGAGTTCGAGACCAGCCTGACCAACATGGAGAAACCCCGTCTCTACTAAAAATACATAAATTAGCCGGGCGTAATCATGGGCACCTGTAATCCCAGCTACTCAGGAGGCTGAGGCAGGAGAATCGCTTGAATCTGGGAGGCAGAGGTTGCAGTGAGCCAAGATCGCACCGTTGCACTCCAGCCTGGTGACAGAGTGAGACTCTGTCTCAAAAAAAAAAAAAAAAAAATACAACTTTAGGCCAGACGTGGTGACTCACACCTGTAAATCCCAGCACTTTGAGAAGGTGAGGTGGGCGGATCACGAGGTTAGGAGTTCGAGACCAGCCTGGACAACATGGAGAAACCCCGTCTCTACTAAAAATACAAAAAAATTAGCCAGGCACAGTGGTGGGTGCCTGTAGTCCCAGCTACTCAGGAGGCTGAGGCAGAAGAATCATTTGAACCTGGGAGGCGGAGGTTGCAGTGAGCTGAGATTGCACCACTGCACTCCAGCCTGGCGACAGCGTGAGAGTCCGTCTCAAAAAAAAAAAAAAAAACTTAAAGAAAAAAAAGCAGCCCCTTAATTCCGATATTCCCGGCTGATGCCAGGAGAAGCTGCCGAGTGTGACATCCTCCCAGCTGGCTGGCGGACACCGTCTAGTTTATATATTCAGAGACATCATTTCAGCCACCTCTGTTTTCTCTGCCGTCGAATACATGACTGGAGGTAGCTTCTGAAAGTCTTCAGCCGTAACGATCCAGCAAGCTCATTAATAGAGACGGAACGGATCATCACTCGCTTACTTATCGGGTACAAATTGAAATCTTCAGAGTCCCGGCTGGTTCATTAGCAAATCAGGCCTCCGTGGGACAACATGATACATTGCACAATAAGCAATTAATAGATTCCTCAGTTATTTGATGCATGCACTTTGTGTGTGTGCGTGTGTGCGTGTGTGCGTGTGTGCGTGTGTGTGTGTGTGTGTGTGGTTGGAGCCGGGGGGAACGAGGCCCTGTCCACAACTTTAGCCATTGTGGTATCTGATTAGGATCGACCATTCAATGTCAAATGAATTCCGATGCATCCTAACGGCGGCTGGAGTCACTGGCCTAAGGACCCCCCTGGTTAAGCCACCTGCCCCATCCTACATGGACATCTGCTGTTTTTTTGGTTTGTTTGTTTGTTTGTTTTTGAGGTGGAGTTTCGCTCTCGTTGCCCAGGCTGGAGGGCAACGGCACGATCTCGGCCCTCTGCAACCTGTGCCTCCCGGGTTCAAACAGTTCTCCTACCTCAGCCTCCCAAATATCTGGGATTACAAGCATGCGCCACCACGCCGGGCTAATTTTTGCATTTTTAGTAGAGACAGGGTTTCACCGTGTTGATCAGGCTGGTCTCGAAGTCTTGACCTCAGGCGATCCACCCGCCTCGGCCTCCCAAAGTGCTGGGATGACAGGCATGAGCCACTGCGCCTGGCCGGACGTCCACTCTTAAATACAGGTGCACTTTCCAGGTTGACCCTTCTAGCTGGTGGACTTACAGGTGCAGCAAATCCCATTATTTCATTCCTTTCATTGCTTAACTCTCCTACTGAGTCCTCAAAGTCCATTACATCATTCTCATGCCTTTGCGTCCTCATAGCTTAGCTCCTACTTATAAATGAGAACATAATGATGATTGATTTTCCATTCCTGAGTTACTTCACTTGGAATCACGGCCTCCAGCACCATCCAGCTTTCTGCAAATGCCATCTTTTCATTCCTTCTTATGGCTGAGTAGTATTTGGGGTAGATACCAAACTTCCAACATTCTTAGTCACTTTCAGGGCTGGAACTAGAGTGAGGCATTCATCTAGGGCAACAGATTTATTTTGTTATTATTATTATTATTATTATTATTATTATTATTACTATTATTATCTGAGACGGAGTCTTGCTCTTGTTCCCCAGGCTGGAGTGCAGTGGTGAGATCTCAGCTCACTGCAACCTCCGCCTCCTGGGTTCAAGCGATTTTCCTGCCTCAGCCTCCTGAGTATCTGGGATTACAGGCACCTGCCACCACCCCCAGCTAATTTTTGTGTTTTTAATACAAACGGGGTTGCACCTTGTTAGCCAGGATGGTCTCGAACTCCTGACCTCAGGTGATCCACTGCCCTTGGCCTCCTAAAATGTTGAGATTACGGGGGCATGAGCCCCTGTGTCTGGCCGGACACCAGATTCAAAAGGGTGCCAAAAACTGAGTCACTGAGACAAGTACTAAGTTATTGCAATGATTTTGAAAAATCCAGAAGAATGCCGCAAGTCTGCAATGAACACGGCAGCCGCATCTTAAAGAAACAGGTGCAGGTAAAGACAGGTAGAAGCGGCTGGCCGTGGTGGCTCACACCTGTAATCCCAGCACTTTGGGAGGCCAAGGCGAGGCACGAGGATCTCTTGAGCCCAGCAGTTTGAGACCAGCCTGGCCAACATAGCAAGACCCCATCTCTACAAAAACTGTGACACGTTAAGTGGGCATGATGGCATGAGCCTGTAATCTGAGCTACTTGGGAGGTTGAGCTGGGAGGAGGGCTTGAGCCCAGGACGTCAAGGCTGCAGTGAACTGTGACTGAGCCTCTGCACTCCAGCCTGGGTGACGGGGACCCTGTTGTCTAAAAATAAAAATCAAGAGAAATCCAACAACGGTGTGATGAACACAACATGGCAACATTTCATAAGTAATCGGATGCATGTACATACAGATAGGGTGACTTACTGAGTCCTACCTGGGCTTAAGGAGGGAAAAATACCCTGATCCTCCTTTTTTTTTAATTTGAGATGGAGTCTTGCTCCGTCCCCCAGGCTGGAGTGCAGTGGTGTGATCTCGGCTCACTACAACCTCCGCCTTCCGGGTTCAAGTGATTCTCCTGCCTCAACCTCCCGAGTAGCTGGGATTACAGGTGCCCACCACCACACCCTGCTAATTTTTGTATTTGTAGTAGAGACGGGGTTTCACCATATTGGCCAGGCTGGTCTCGAACTCCTGACCTCAAGAGATCCACCCACCTCAGCCTCCCAAAGTGCTGGGATTACAGGCGCCCACCATCACACCCTGCTAATTTTTGTATTTGTAGTAGAGACGGGGTTTCACCATGTTGGCCAGGCTGGTCTCGAACTCCTGACCTCAAGTGATCCGCCCGCCTCAGACTCCCAAAGTGCCGGGATTACAGGCGTGAGCCACTGCGCCTGGTCAATCCTGCTTTTTATAAAGACAAAAAAGGTGCCTGTCCCACCTCACAACTCAGCCCTCGGGTAGTGGTTGAGCTCCAAGTAGCTTCATTCACACCTGCCAGGGTCATAACGAATGTTTCTTTTTTTAGAAGCACATTCTCTGCTTTTCTTTTCTGGTTTTCTTTTTTAACCCACAAACATATTTTTAATATAGTTCTAAGAGAAGAAAAAGCAGGTCATAAAACTGTAATAAGTTTTCCTAATATTTTATTTATTTTTCATTATTACTATTTTTTAGATTTGCCAGCACGTCAAAAAGAACCTTTATTACTTTCTATAATTGCCTCTTATGCTTTGTTGCCACATGCCTTTGGAGCAGGAGCGTCTGTGTCAGGTGTTTCTTCTATTTTAGAGCTGGAGACTTTTTTGTTGTTGTTTTGTTTTGTTGAGAGGGAGTCTCGCTCTGTCCCCCAGGCTGGAGTACAGTGGCACGAACTCGGCTCACAGCAACCTCCGCCTCCCAGGTTCAAGCGATTCTCCTGCCTCAGCCTCCCGAGTAGCTGGGATTACAGGCATGTGCCACCACGCCCGGGCTAATTTTTGTATTTTTAGTAGAGACGGGGGTTTCACCATGTTGGCCAGGCTGGTCTCGAACTCCTGCCCTCGTGATCCACCCGCCTCAGCCTCCCAAAGTGCTGGGATGACAGGCGTGAGCCAACGTGCCTGGCCGGAGCTGGAGCTTTTTGACCCTTCTGAGCTTTTGGAGCAGGTGCCTCTGTGGATGTAACCGTCTTCTCACTCTACTTGGCAGGTGTTTCTTCTATTTTAGTAGCTGGAGTTTTTGAGTCCTCTGAACTTTTGGAGCAGGTGCCTCTCTGGATGTAACTATCTTCTTACTCTACTTGGCAGGTGTTTCTTCTATTTTAGGAGCTGGAGTTTTTGAGTCCTCTGAACTTTTGGAGCAGGCGCTGCCTTCTGGCCTGTGGCTTTCTGGGAAAGAATCTTCTGGGCTGTAGCCTTCTTACGCACGGCGGTCATCTTTTTCGCTGGAACTTTAGCAGCAGCGGCAGCAGCAGCCGTACCCCTTAGCAGCAGGTGCTTTTTTGGAAGAAGCTTTCAGGAGAGCTGCCTTTTGAAGTGTCTTAACTTTATTCCTGATGACTCTGTTCCTCATTTTCTTTGCCTTCATAATTTTAAAACGATCCAAATCTGTCATCTTGGCTTTTTGGAGAAGCTTTCAGGACAGCTGCCTTTCGAAGCTTCTTTTTTTTGAGATGGAGTCTTGCTCTGTCACCCAGGCTGGAGTGCAATGGCACCATCTCAGCTCACTGCAACCTCCGCCTCCCGGGTTTAAGTGATTCTCCTTCCTCAGGAGAATATATATATATATTTATTTATATATTTATATATATTTATATTATAATTATATATTATAATTTATATATTTTATATATAATTATATATAATATATAATTACATATATAATATATAATTATATATTATATATAATATATATAATTATATATTCAGCACTATATATAGACATATAATATATAGTGTGTGTATATATACACACACATATTGTGTGTAAATGTATATATATACACACACACTATATATATATATACACACCACAGTTTCATAAGCTCCTACTTATGAGGGAGAACAAAAGATGTCTGGTTGTCCATTCCTGAGTTACTTCACTTACAATATTGTTTCCCAGTTCCACCCAGGTTGATGTGAATGCCATTCATTCATTCCTTTTCCTGGCTGAGTAGTATTCCATTATATATATATATATTGTGTGTGTATACATATATTCACCACTATATATATAAACTATATATAGTGTGTGTATATATATCCTATATATGTATATCATATATAGGATATATATATATCGAGATATATATCACTTTTTTTTTTTGACATGGAGTCTCACTCTGTCACCCAGGCTGGAATGCAGTGTTTCCACCTCAGCTCACTGCAACCTCCGCCTCCCGGGTTCGACCGATTCTCGTGTCTCAACCTCCCCAGTAGCTGGGATTACAGGCGCCCACCACCACATCCGGCTAATTTTTGTATTTTTGGTAGAGATGCGGTTTCATCATGTTGGTCAGGCTGGTCTCGAACTCCTGACCTCGTGATCCACACGCCTCAGCCTCCCAGAGTGTTGGGATTACAGGTGTGCACCACTGCGCCCGGCCTGTGCCACGTTTTCTTTATCCACTCGTTGCTTCATGGGTCTTGGGGCTGGTTCCATCATTTTGCAGTTGCAAATTGTGCTGCTATAAATGTGCCTGTACAAGTGTCTTTTCCACATAACGACTGCTTTCCCTTTGGTAGATACCCAGTCGTGGAATTGCTGGATGTAATGGTACTTCTACTCTCATTACTTTAAGGAGTGTCCGTCAGCACTCCTGTCCTAGCACATTTTAAAGTGCAGGAGACAATATTCCTAGCAGTAGGCATGGCACTGTGCAGTAGATCTTTAGAACGTAAGGATGTCTGGCCGGGCAAGTTGGCTCACGCCTTTAATCCCAGCACTTTGGGAGGCCGAGGCCAGCGGGTCACCTGAGGTCAGGAGTTCAAGACCAGCCTGGCCAACATGGTGAAATTCTGTGTCTACTAAAAATACAAGAATTAGGCCGGGTGCGGTGGCTCACACGTGTACTCCCAGCACTTTCGGAGGCTGAGGCGGGTGGATCACGAGGTCAGGAGATCAAGACCATCCTGGCCAACATGGTGAAACCCCGTCTCTACTAAAAATACAAAAATTAGCCAGGTGTGGTGGCGGGCGCCTGTAGTCCCAGCTACTCTGGAGGCTGAGGCAGGAGAATGGTGCGAACCCGGGAGGCAGGGGTTGTAGTGAGCCAAGATTGCACCACTGCACTCCACCCTGGGCGACGGAGTGAGACTCCGTCTCAAAAAATAAAAACAACAAAAAAATTACAACAAGAATTAGCCGGGCATGGTGGTGCGTGCCTGTAATCCCAGCTACTCAGGAGGCTGAGGCAGGAGAATCGCTTGAACCCAGGAGGTGCAGGTTACAGTGAGCTGAGATTGTGCCACTGCACTCCAGCCTGGGCAACAAAGCGAGACTCCATCTTAAAAGAAAAAATAATAATAAAGTAAAAAATAAAAAAGAACATAAAGACATCCTCAGCGAAGCATCCATCTCCTCTGCCCTATAGTTTGAGCTACTTACTGACAATCCCTTCTCCTTGCAAACGCTCAACACAGAATTGCTGAGACCGTTGGAACATCACAGAGCCGTCCCTCCGTGTTTCATGAATCTAGCCTCTTTCTGTTTCTTTATTTTTTGTAGAGATGGGGTGGGGGGGCCTCTCACTATGTTGCCCAGGCTGGTCTCAAACCTCTGGCCTCAAACCTCTGGCCTCAAGCCATCTTCCTGCCTCAGCCTTACAAAGTGCTGGGATCACAGGCATGAGTCGCCGCCGCACGGATGAATCGTGCGTCTTTTTACCTGCAACCATGTCCATCAACCCTCGTCGGTGTTAGTCAATATTATCAAACATTATTATTGTTATTAAATATTAAATAATAATTATTAAATATTAACTACTTAATTTATATTTAATAATTTATTATATTCTATTTATTGTATATTATATATTATATTATAAAAATATCAAGTGATGTTAAATAAATTACATATTAATTAAATTTAATTTATATTTAATTAATATTTAATCAATATTTCTATTGATTTATATTTCTATTTTATATTGCATATATTGCAATATGCATATAGATGCATATCTATTGCATAGATATATATGCATAGCTATATATGCATATACAAATATATGGATATATGCAAATATATGGATATATAGATATATGCATGTTTATATTTTAATTAAATATTTAATATTTATTATTAAATATTAATTATTAGATATTTATTATTAAATATTAATTATTAGATATTTATTATTAAATATTAATTATTAGATATTTATTATTAAATATTAATTATTAGATATTTATTATTAAATATTAATTATTAGATATTTATTATTAAATATTAATTATTAGATATTTATTATTAAATATTAATTATTAGATATTTATTATTAAATATTAATTATTAGATATTTATTATTAAATATTAATTATTAGATATTTATTATTAAATATTAATTATTAGATATTTATTATTAAATATTAATTATTAGATATTTATTATTAAATATTAATTATTAGATATTTATTATTAAATATTAATTATTAGATATTTATTATTAAATATTAATTATTAGATATTTATTATTAAATATTAATTATTAGATATTTATTATTAAATATTAATTATTAGATATTTATTATTAAATATTAATTATTAGATATTTATTATTAAATATTAATTATTAGATATTTATTATTAAATATTAATTATTAGATATTTATTATTAAATATGTAATTATTAATATTAAATAAATACTAATGTTTATTATTAGATATTAATTAAATATTTAATTTGTATTTAGTTAATATTTATTCAATATTTCTATTTATTTATATTTCTACTTTATATTGCATACATTGCAATATGCATATATAGCTATGCATAAATATGCAATAGATATGCATCTATATGCATATACAAATATATGGATATATGCAAATATATGGATATATAGATATATGAATGTTTATATTTTAATTATTTAATATCTAATAATAATCACGAATATTTAATATTAATAATTAAATACTAATTATTAAATATCTAATTAAAATATAAACAGATGCATATATATTAAATGTTGTTCAACATTTTCCGCATCCTCACAACTTTCACAGCCGATCCAGTCATATGTTTTGATGTCAGGGGACCCCCCCAGTATCCGTCTCTCTCATTGCTAAGTGCCCACACCAAGGTGACCCGGGGACCCCCACTTTCACAGGCCTGGATTGTGATGGAGTCTGAAGCATTCGCCGTTGGTGGGGCACGCTCAGGTGATCAGCGGGACGTGAGTGTGGAGGGTGGGACAGCCAGGAGACAGACGATGTCTCCTGTAACACAGCATGAGCACAGGAGAAAAGAAAAAAAAGAAAGGAAAGAAAGAAAAGAAAGAAAGAAAGATCACACCACAGGCTGGGCACAGTGGCTCACGCCTGTAATCCCAGCACTTGGGGAGGCTGAGGCGGGCAGATCACCTGAGGTCAGGAGTTCGAGACCAGCCTGACCAACATGGTGAAACCCCGTCTGTACTAAAAATACAAAAATTAGCCGGGTGTGGTGGAGGGCGCCTGTAATCCTAGCTACTGGGGAGGCTGAGGCAAGAAAATCACTCGAACCCGGGAGGTGGAAGTTGCAGTGAGTCGAGCTCTTGCCATTGCACTCCAGCCTGGGCGACAGAGCGAGACCCCGTCTCATAAAATAAAATAAGGCCGGGTGTGGTGGCTCACGCCTGTCATCCCAGCACTTTGGGAGGCCGAGGCAGGTGGATCACCTGAGGTCAGGAGTTCGAGACAAGCCTGACCAACATGGTGAAACCCCATCTCTACTAAAAATACAAAAATTAGTCGGGCATGGTGACAGGCATCTGTAATCCCAGCTACTTGGGAGGCTGAGGCAGGAGAATCACTTGAACCCGGGAGGCGGAGGTTGCAGTGAGCTGGGCGTGTTGGCAGGTGCCTGTAATCCCAGCTACTCGGGAGGCTGAGGCAGGAGAATCGCTCGAACCCAGGAGGTGGAGGTTGCAGTGAGCTGAGCTCGTGCCACTGCACTCCAGCCTGGGTGACAACAGCAAAACTCCATCTCTAAAATATATGATCAAAAAAAATTAAAATAAAATAAAATAAGATATATGATCAACACAATGTAAATTAGACAATTTATAGTCACACAGCGTCCGCCACGACCTCACCCACAGTGGGAGAGAAAAATTAAAAAAAAAAAACAAACAAACAAAAAAAAAAAACACTTTTAGGACGATCCCCATGAAATTGTCAAAACCAGCCGCCTTCTAAATATCTGACTGCGGCTGTCAGAAAACAGACTTCAGAGAAGAATACAAATCATTGTATCCAGCCATAATAATGGAGTTCAAAGCTGAGAGGCTATGAAAAATTCATCGTGTGTCTACTTGAAGCGAGGGATGTAAATTATGCCACTTTGTCTATATTTGTACAATATGTTCTCGTTGGCAAATACGGGATCTGATCATTGTTTCGTTAAATACCCTGACAATTCTGTAACAGTTGCAAAGACGGGTGCGTAAATCAGCGTCTCCCACTCTAGGACGGCAAGAAAACAAAAATAAAGAAATAAAACAGGGTCAGAAAGAATGAGAGCCGGGGGAACCTTTATCTAAATCAGTTGCTTGGACCGGGTGCGTGGTGGCTCACGCCTGTAATCCCAGCACTTCGTGAGGCTGAGACGGACGGATCACCTGAGGTTGGGAGTTCGAGACCAGCCTGGCCAGCATGGTGAAACCTCGTCTCTACTGAAAATACAAAAATTAGCCCGGCATGGTGGCAGGTGCCTGTAATCCCAGCTACTCGGGAGACTGAGGCATGAGGATAGCTTGAACCCGGGAGGAGGAGCTTGCAGTGAGCCGAGATCGGGCCAGTGCAAGCCAGCCTGGGCGACAGAACGAGATTCTCTCTCAAAAAAAAAAAAAAAAGAATTTCTTGAATTCATTCTTGAGGTCAGGGTATGTGATGTGAAGCTCTCCTAAATGCTGAGAAGATGGAAATAGCATTCTGGTGCACGTCTGTAATCCCAGCTACACGGGAGGCTGAGATGGGAGAATCGCTTGAGCCCAGGAGGTTGAGGCTGCAGTGAGCTGAGACTGCACCACTGCACTCCAGCCTGGGTAACAGAGGGAGACCCTGTCTCAGAAAAAGAAAAAAGAGACATGGAAATAACATTTGATGAAGAAGGTGAGGAAAGCCCACACTTTAGCTTTCAAACTGCTACAATTTTTTTTTTTTTTTGAGACAAAGTCTCGCTCCGTTGCCCAGGCTGGAGTGCAGTGGCGTGATCTCTGCTCACTGCAACCTCCACCTCCTGGGTTCAAGCCATTCTCCTGCCTTAGCCTCCCCAGTAGATGGGATTACAGGCGCCTGCCACCACACCCAGCTAATTTTTGTTTTTTTGGTCGAGACCAGGTTTAGCTATGTTGGCCAAGCTGGTCTCGAACTCCTGACCTCAGGTGATCCACCCGCCTCGGCCTCCCAAAGTGCTGGGATGACAGGCGTGAGCCACCTCGCCCGACGTAATTGCTCCAAATTCTTAAGTCACATGAACACCAGATGAAAGTACTCATACCTCAGACAAGGCAAGAAATTATTATTTTTCCTGCTGACTAAGAAATTCTCATAGCAAAGTATCCCTTGAGTAATATAGCCTGGTTATTCCAGTTTGCATATGTTTTGTTTTTTTGAGACAGTGTCTCACTCCGTCACCCAGGCTGGAGTGCCGTGGCTTGATCTCGGCTTGCTGCAAGCTCCGCCTCGTAAATACGATTCTCCTGCTTCAGCCTCCTGAGTAGCTGGCATTATAGGCGCCCGCCACCACACCCGGCTAATTTTTGTATTTTTGTTTGTTTGTTTTTAGTACAGACCAGGTTTTACCATGCTGGCCACGTTGGTCTCGAACTCCTGACCTCAAGTAATCTGCCTGCTTCGGCCTCCCAAAGTGCTGGGATTACAGGTGTGAGCCACCATGCCCAGCCTCCAGTTTGCATATCTTGCTGATAGGTTTAATTAGCTGAATGAGCCCAATTTGATAATGCAGCTGGGCAATATTGCTTTCCTGCTGCAGAGAGGGTCATAGATGAAATCACATCTATCGTCGGTATCCAAGGCAGCTGAATACATTCTGGTTTGGAATTTTGACTGATCTGGTAAGAGGTGGGGGCTGAGGAATCTCAATCCAGTTTTTTAAGTTTAGTATTTTGTTTCGTTTCTTTTTGAAACTGCGTCTCGCTCTGTCGCCCAGGCTACAGTGCCATGGTACGATCTTGGCTCACTGCAACCTCCGCCTCCCGGGTTCAAGCGATTCTCCTGCCTCAGCCTCCCATGTAGCTGGGATTACAGGCACCTGCCACCACACCTGGCTAATTTTTGTATTTTAGTAGAGACCGGGTTTCACCATGATGGTCAGGCTGGTCTCGAACTCCTCACCTCAGGTGATCCACCCACCTTGGCCTCCCAAAGTGCTGGGACTACAGGCGCCCGCCACCACGCCTGGCTAATTTTTGTATTTTAGTAGAGATGGGGTTTCACCATGATGGTCAGGCTGGTCTCTAACTCCTCACCTCAGGTGATCCGCCAGCCTCGGCCTCCCAAAGTGCTGGGATGACAGGCGTGAGCCACCGTGCCAGGCCTCTGGTTTGCAATTGTGACTGAGCTGGTAAGAGGTGGGGGCCAAGGGTTCTCAATCTGTTTTTTTAATTTTTGTGTTTTGTTTTGTTTTGTTTTCGAGACAAGATTTTGCTCTGTTGCCCAGGCTGGAGTGCAGTGGTGCAATCTCAGCTCAGAGCAACCTCCACCTTCTGGGCTCAAGCCATCCTCCTTCCTCAGCCTCCCAAGTAGCTGGGACTATAGGCATACATACCACATCCAGATAATTTTTTTTTTTTTTCTTGGTACAGACAGGGTTTCACCATGTTGCCCAGGCTGGTCTCAAACTCCTGGGCTCAAGCATCCTCAGCCTTGGCCTCTGATAGTACTGGGATTATAGGTCTGAGTCACAGGGCCTGTCTTTTTGTTTTTGTTTTTGTTTCTGTTTTGTTTGTTTTGAGATGGAGTCTCGCTCACCGAGGCTGAAGTGCAGTGGCGTGATCTCAGCTCACTGCAACCTCCACCTCCCAGGTTCAAGCGATTCGCCTGCCTCAGCCTCCCAAGTAGCTGCAGTTACAGGTGCCCGCCACCAAACTCAGCTAATTTTTTTGTATTTTTAGTAGAGATGGGGTTTCACCATGTCGGCCAGGCTGGTCTCAAACTCCTGACCTCAAATGATCCTCCCACCTCAGCCCCCCAAACTGCTGAGATTACAGACGTGAGTCACCGCGCCTGGCCACTGTTTTTCTTTTCCTTTTCTTAAATAACAGCACCATTGCACAGCTCATGAGCGCTACAGAAAACACATGTTAAATGTTTTCCACCAAATTTTGACTTTTTATTGCGGTTAAAAATAAACAAGTACCAGAAAATCAGATCTTTTTGTAAAATGTTAAACACACATTATGGGTAATGTACACGCCTGTGGCTTCCTGTACGGCCACAGGGTAATTGAATTTGATTCGAGTTCATTTACTCTTGCCAAATCAAGCCCCACCGAACAGGTGTTAGATGTTGTTAGAGATTCAGCTTTGAAATGTCCATTTATCTCTTCCTTTCAACTTCTGGATGTGCTGAAGTGGGGGAAATCCAGTGAGTATAATTTACATGTTCCTGCTGCCTTCCACGCTAAGGTATCGGAGCGCATGATGACTTCTTTATATGGGGCATATGAAAGCAAACTCTGAAATGAGGCCGGGCGCGGTGGCTCACGCCTGTCATCCCAACACATTGGGAGACCGAGGAGGGCGGATCGTCTGAGGTCAGGAGTTGGAGACCAGCCTGGCCAACATGGCGAAACTCTGTCTCTACTGAAAAAACAAACACTAGCCGGGCATGGCGGCAGGCGCCTGTAATCCCAGCTACTTGGGAGGCTGAGGCAGGAGAATCGCTTGAACCCGGGAGGCTGAGGTTGCAGTGAGCTGAGATCACGCCACTGCACTCCAGCCTGGGCAACAGCGAGATTCTGTCTCAAAAAACAACAAAAGAAATTGTCACTCATGGGCATCGCCTTATTTTCCATTGTTACTGCTTATTGATACGTTCAGGGAAATACTGGATTTACAATTTTACGGTTGCTAGAAGTTGGAATGAAACCACAAGTAATGTGTCTCACTTTATTTGGTGATTTGGTGCTCTTGCGTTCTTTTAACTTCTTCTGGGTTAATTCTCTATGTCTCTTCTTTCTTCAACTTCAAATTTGGTCTCTGCACAATTTTCTGCAATTTGTTTTTTATTTTTTATTTTTTATTTTTTTTGTTCTTTCAGGCCCCCCATCATCTTCTGGGCTCTTTTCCATATTAATCGTGTTTTATTTTGTCTTTTCTATATCATTCTTTGTTTCATTTTTCTTTTCTATCCTCTATTTCTCTCTCTTTTTTGTATTTTGAAACAGAGTCTTGCTGTGTCACTCAGGCTGGAGGGCAGTGGCGTGATCTCGGCTCACTGCAACTTCCACCTCCCCGGTTCAAGCGATTCTCCTGCCTCAGCCTCCCAAGTAGCTGGAATTACAGGTGCCCACCACCACGCCCGGCTAATTTTTGTATTTTTAGTAAAGACGTGGTTTCACCATGTTGGCCAGGATGGTCCCGAACTTCTAACCTCAGGTGATCCACCCGCCTCGGCCTCCCAAACCTATGAGTATTTTGTTCTTGTTTTTGAGATGGAGTCTCGCTCTGTCGCCCAGGCTGGAGTGCAGTGGCGCGATCTCGGCTCACTGCAACTTCCATCTCCCAGGTTCAAATGATTCTCCCGCCTCAGCCTCCCAAGTAGCTGGGATTACAGGCATGCACCACCACGCCTGGCTAATTTTTGTATTTTTTAGTAGAGATGGGGTTTCACCATGTTGGCCAGGCTGGTCTCAAACTCCTGATCTCAGGTGATCCACCTGCCTCAGCCTCCCAAAGTGCTGGGATTACAGCCATGAGCCACCGCCCCCAGCCAAAAAGATATCTTAAAAGATCTCAGCATCTCAGCTCACTGTAACCTGCACCTCCTGGGTTCAAGTGATCCTCCTGCCTCAGCCTCCCAAGTAGCTGGGATTACAGGCATGTGCCCCCATGACCAGCGAATTTTTGTATTTTTAATAGAGATGGGGTTTCACCATGTTGGCCAGGCTGGTCTCGAATTCCTGATCTCAGGTGATCCACCTGCCTCAGCCTCCCAAAGTGCTGGGATTACAGGTGTGAACCACCACGCCCAGCCAAAAAGATATCTTAAAAGATCTCAGCATCTCAGCTCACCGTAACCTGCACCTCCTGGGTTCAAGTGATCCTCCTGCCTCAGCCTCCCGAGTAGCTGGGATTACAGGCATGTGCCACCACGACCGGCTAATTTTTGTATTTTTAGTAGAGATGGGGTTTCACCATGTTGACCAGGCTGGTCTCAAACTCCTGATCTCAGGTGATCCACCTGCCTCAGCTTCCCAAAGTGCTGGGATTACAGGCGTGAGCCACTGTGCCCAGTGAAGCTTTTCTAACTGGATAGCTTGAGAGCTTGCTTTCCTCTTGCTTTTGTGAAGTGCTGAACCCCAGGATTACTTTCTAAAAGATTCTGCCGTTCCCTGCACCATTCTTTTTCATTACGGCAAAATACATATAATGTCATATGCACCATTTTAACTGTTTTTCTTCTTGAGACCACTCTTTTGTGTTTTGTTGTGCTTGCTGTTTTCTTGTGTTTTTTAGAGACAGGATGTTTCTTTTTTGTTGTTGTTGTTTTGAGACAGAGTCTTGCTCTGTCACCCAGGCTGGAGTGCAGTGGCACAATCTCCGCTCACTGCAAGCTCCGCCTCCCGGGTTCACGCCATTCTCCTGCCTCAGCCTCCCAAGTAGCTGGGACCACAGGCGCCCGCCACCACGCCCGGCTAATTTTTTGTATTTTTAATAGAGAAAGGGTTTCACCGTGTTAGCCAGGATGGTCTCGATCTCCTGACCTCGTGATCTGCCCGCCTCAGCCTCCCAAAGTGCTGGGATTACAGGCGTGAACCACCGCACCTGGTCCCAAGAGAGGGTGTTGTCTTTTTGCCCAGGCTGGAGTGCAGTGGCGTGATCACACCTCACTGCAGCCTCAACTTCCTGGGCTAAAGGGATCCTCCAGCCTCAGCCTCCCAAGTAGCAGGGAATCCAGGTGTAAGCTGCTGTGCCCTGCTGAGAACAACTTTTTGTGTTTTTAAAATTTAATTCTGTGCAATGTTCATTGTTGCCAACCAAATGTACCCTTTTCCACAAAACAAAGCTTTTTTTTCCCTGTGTATAGCAATATAATTTCTTAAGATCGTGGTAGAGCACACATAATATAATCTCTGCCATTTTAGCCATTGTAAATAAGGTACAATTCGGCCAGGCATGGTGTTTCACAGCTGTAATCTCAGCATTTTGGGAGACTGAGGCAGGCCGATCAGGAGGTCAGGAGATTGAGACAATCCTGGCCCACATCGTGAAACCCCATCTTTACTAAAATACAAAAAATTAGCCTGGCATGGTGGTGCACGCCTGTAGTCTCAGCTACTCGGGAGGCTGAGGTAGGGGCATTGCTTGAACCCAGGAGGTGAAGGCTGCAGTGAGCCAAGATCGCACCACTGCACTCCAGCCTGGGTAACAAGAGCGAGACTCTGTCTCAAAAAAAAAAGAAAAAAAATTAAATATTCTGTAATGTTCATTGTTGCCAACCGAATGTACCCTTTTCCTCAAAAGAAAGCTTCTTTTCCTGTCTATAGCAATATATATATTTTTGAAATTGTGGTAGAGCACACATAATATAATCTCTGCCATTTCAGCCATTTTAAAGAGTACAATTCGGCCGGGCACGGTGGCTCACGCCTGTAATCCCAGCACTTTGGGAGGGCGAGGCGGGTGAATCACCTGAGGTTGGGAGTTCAAGACCAGCCTGGCCAACATGGCAAAACCCCGTCTCTACTAATAATACAAAAATTAGCAGGGTGTGATGGTGTGTGCCTGTCATCCCAGCACTTTGGGAGGCCGAGGTGGGTGGATCACGTGAGGTCAGGAGTTCGGGACCAGCCTGGCCAACATGGCAAAACCCCGTCTCTACTAATAATACAAAATTTAGCCAGGTGTAGTGGCGCATGCCTGTAATCCCAGCTACTCGGAAGGCTGAGGCAGGAGAATCACTTGAACCCAGGAGGCAGAGGTTGCAGTGAGCTGAGATTGCGCCATTGCACTCCAGCCTGGGCAACAAGAGTGAGACTCTGTCTCAAAAAAAAGAAAAAAAATTAAATATTGTGCAACGTTCATTGTTGCCAACCGAATGTACCCCTTTCCTCAAAAGAAAGCTTCTTTTCCTGTCTATAGCAATATATACTTTTTTAAAATTGTGGTAGAGCACACATAATATAATCTCTGCCATTTCAGCCATTTTAAAGAGTACAATTCGGCCGGGCACGGTGGCTCATGCCTGTAATCCCAGCACTTTGGGAGGGCGAGGCGGGTGGATCACCTGAGGTCGGGAGTTCAAGACCAGCCTGGCCAACATGATGAAACCCCATCTCTACTAATAATACAAAAAATTAGCTGGGAGTGGTGACGCATGCCTGTAATCCCAGCTACTCAGGAGGCTGAGGCAGGAGAATCGCTTGAACCCGGGAGGCGGAGGTTGCGGTGAGCTGAGATGGTGCCACTGCACTCCAGCCTAGGGAACAAGATCAAAACTCTATACCCCCCCCAAAAAAATAGTACATTCAAATAATTGTGCCACCATCATCACTAACCACCTCCAGAATGTTTTCACCTTCCCAAACAGAAACTCTCTCCCCATGAAACACCAATTCCCCATTTCACCCCAGCCCCTGCCACCCACAGTTCTAGTTTCTGTCTCTATGAAATCTTTGCCTGTTCTAGACATTTTAGGTAAGTGGAGTCATACACTATGTGGTCTTTCCTGTCTGGCTTCTCTCACTGGGCCTGATGTCTTCAAGGTTCACCCATGCCACAGCCTGCATCTGACCCTCATTCCTTTTCCTGGCTGTATAGTATTCCATTGTATGTCTCTTCTCCCGCTGGGCCTGAGGTCTTCAAGGTTCATTCACGCTGCAGCCTGCGTCTGACCTTCATTCCTTTTCCTGGCTGTGTAGTATTCCATTGTGTGTCTCTTCTCTCGCTGGGCCTGATGTCTTCAAGGTTCATCCACGCTGCAGCCTGTGTCTGACCTTCATTCCTTTTCCTGGCTGTGTAGTATTCCATTGTGTATCTCTTCTCCCGCTGGGCCTGGTGTCTTCAGCGTTCATCCACGCTGCAGCCTGTGTCTGACCTTCATTCCTTTTCCTGGCTGTGTAGTATTCCATTGTGTGTCTCTTCTCTCGCTGGGCCTGATGTCTTCAAGGTTTATCCATGCTGCAGCCTGTGTCTGACCCTCATTCCTTTTCCTGGCTGTATAGTATTCCATTGTGTTCCCAGAGCAAATTCTGTTTACCTGTTCATCCACTGATGGGCGCCTGGGTTGCTTCCACATTTGAACTGTTGTGAGTCATGCCGCTATGAACTTGGGTATAGCAGTATGCTCTGTTTTTCTAGGAAAATTTGGAGATGAAAAAAATATGTTTACCCATGAGTTCATGTCCTTTGCAGGGGCGTCGATGGAGCTGGAAGCCTTATCCTCAGCAAACTCACACAGGAACAGAAAACCAAACACTTCATGTTGTCACGCATAAGTGGGAGCTGAACAATGAGAACAGATGGACACAGGGAGGGGAACGTCACACACTGGGGCCCGCCACGGGTGGAGGGGTGGGAGGGAGAGCAACAGGAAAAATAACTAATGCGTCGTGTGCTTAATATCTAGGCAACAGGTTGACAGGTGCAGCAGACCACCATGGCACGTGTTTACCTATGTAGCAAGCTTGCCCACCCTTCCCCCATACCCCAGAGCTTAATTTTTTTTTCTTTTTCAAGATGGAGTCTCACTCTGTCGCTCAGGCTGGAGAGTGCAGTGGCGCGATCTCAGCTCACTGCAAGCTCCACCTCCCGGGTTCATGCTATTCTCCTGCCTCAGCCTCCCGAGTAGCTGGGACTACAGGTGCCCACCACCACGCCCGGCTAATTTTTGTGTTTTTAGGAGACACAGGGTTTCACCGTGTCGGCCAGGATGGTCTCGATCTCCTGACCTCGTGATCCACCCGCCTTGGCCTCCCAAAGTGCTGGGATGACAGGCGTGAGCCATCGTGCCTGGCACCTCAGACCTTAAAATAACATTTTTTAAAAAATTTACATAGTACAAAGAAAAAAAGCATAATTATTTTCATAGTCATTAACTAGAGAATAAGACGGAGACTAATAGAGACACAAAAGTCATGTGTGAGTGTCACAGTTAAGTGGAAACAGGGCTGGTATAATTTGCATCTTCACCTTTTCAAAGCTGGGAGCACGGTGGTCCACGCCTGTAATCTCAGCACTTTGGGAGGCCAAGGCAGGTGGATCGCCTGGGGTCAGGAGTTCGAGACCAGCCTGGCCAACATGGCAAAACCCCATCTCTACTAAAGATACAAAAATTAGCCGGTCACAATGGCAGGTGCCTGTAATCCCAGCTACTCGGGAGGCTGAGGCAGGAGAATGGCGTGAAATCGGGAGGCGGAGCTTGCAGTGAGCTGAGATCGCACCACTGCACTCCAGCCTGGGAGACAGAGCGAGACTCCGTCTCAAAAAAAGAGAAAAGAAGTTTCCAAGGTTGCTAATGTTTCTACCATGAACAATATCAGGGGTTGGGGTGGTGGGGCGGGGGGGAATTATTTTATAATAACACAATATCCGACTCTGAATTCAACAGTCAATTAAAAACATATTATGTAATTTCCCTTCTATCAGGATCTGCAGACTACGCTTTCACTTCTTTCTTGTCGGCTAGTCCTTCCGAAGGTAGGATATTTCTCTCTTACAAACCATGCCCTGTGTTTCGGGCACCCGTAAAATATGTCTTTAAAATCGCTTGAACTCTTTTTATTTATTTATTTATTTATTTATTTATTTATTTATTTATTCTGAGACGGAGTCTTGCTCTTGTCACCCAGGCTGGAGTGCAATGGTGTGATCTTGGCTCACTGCAACCTCCACCTCCCGGATTCAAGCAATTCTCCTGCGTCAGCCTCCTGAGTAGTTGGGATTACAGGCATGCACCACCACGCCCGGCTAATTTTTGTATTTTTTAGTAGAGACGGGGTTTCACCACGTTGGTCAGGCTGGTCTCGAACTCCTGACCTCGTGATCCACCCGCCTCAGCCTCCCAAAGTGCTGGGATGACAGGCGTGAGCCACCACGCCCGGCCAAAAAAATCACGCGAACTCTTTTTAACGTTCGGAAAGAAGTCCCTGGTTGTGTTCCCTCTGTTGGAGGCACCATGATGGAATGGGAACCATCTGTGCTAAATGCACCCGTCCTCATCTTTCACAACAAATCCGTCTGGCCTCTTGCTGTGCTCGTGAGCTCTCTGCAGAGAAAGCTTGTTCATCCCGGCTCTTTTCTACTCAGCTCACATTCAGGATCCTGCAGACCTGGGATAATCTCTTCTGGAGGAGGGTCTTTTCCAAACCTTTGATCTCCCTGTTTTATTTATCTGTCCTGATCCAACACGTGGGGTCCCCCATTCGTGCATGAGCCTGGGGTCTGCTTTCTAGAGAGGCCCCCCTGAGTCTGAAGCAGTCGTCTAATCCTCAGGCAAAAGAACTTCCCGCTTTCATACGCAGGAAAAACTGCACCCCGGGTTCTAACACGGCGATCTGTGTCTTTTCCGAGGCTGACTTGGTGAGGGTATTACTCAGCCTAATAACCATGTCAATATTAGGTCAATAATATCCCACACCTGTGATAACTTCAGCCTGCCAGGCAGAAATTTGCCGTGGTGATCAAAAGACATTCTCCCAAGGCAAACATTGGAAATTAATGTTTTAAAAACCAGTTCTGATGCCAGAAGGAACGGCTGCTTTAGAAAGACAACCAGCATTCTAGGGGGGAAAGATGGTCCTCGGTGAAATGCACGGATTACCCACGACAAATACGGAATTGGATGTTGCCAGTAAATGAAGAGAGCTGTTTGGAAAAGGCTGGTGAAGAGGAAGGTTTTCTGTACAAAGAGAAGCGACTCACACGTTTAAGAGTTTATGCAGCCAATAGACACATGAAAAAATGCTCATCATCACTGGCCATCAGAGAAATGCAAACCAAAACCACTATGAGATATCATCTCACACCAGTTAGAATGGCAATCATTAAAAAGTCAGGAAACAACAGGTGCTGGAGAGGATGTGGAGAAATAGGAACACTTTTACACTGTTGGTGGGACTGTAAACTAGTTCAACCATTGTGGAAGTCAGTGTGGCGATTCCTCAGGGATCTAGAACTAGAAATACCATTTGACCCAGCCATCCCATTACTAGGTACATACCCAAAGGATTATAAATCATGCTGCTATAAAGACACCTGCACACATATGTTTATTGTGGCACTATTCACAATAGCAAAGACTTGGAACCAACCCAAATGTCCAACAACGATAGTCTGAATTAAGAAAATGTGGCACATAGACACCATGAAATACTATGCAGCCATAAAAAATGATAAGTTCATGTCCTTTGTAGGGACATGGATGAAACTGGAAACCATCATTCTCAGCAGACTGTCGCAAGGACAAAAAACCAAACACCGCATGTTCTCACTCATAGGTGGGACTTGAACAATGAGAACACTTGGACACAGGAAGGGGAACATCACACACCGGGGACTGTTGTGGGGCGGGGGGAGGGGGGAGGGAGAGCATTGGGAGATATACCTAATGCTAGATGACGAGTTAATGGGTGCAGCACACCAACATGGCACATGTGTACATATGTAACAAACCTGCACATTGTGCACATGTACCCTAAAACTTAAAGTATAATAATAATAAAATTAAAAAAGAAAGAGTTTGCAAGGGTGAAAGTTGAGGGGTGTAGAGAAAAACAAAGATTGGGAAGCTGTGTGTCCTGGAGATGTGCTGTATGTGCCAGGCTTGGCTGATTTCTTCGAATTAGGTGGAATTCCTCTCTTTTCTTGCCACACATTTGCTAAAGGATCTTCTCTCTATATCGTCTTTGCTCTCATGCAGCTGTATAGAAAATGCATTTCGCAAGGCTGGGCACGGTGGCTCACATGTGTAATCCCAGCTACTCAGCAGGCTGACTGCAGGAGAATCTCTTGACCCCGGGAAACACATTGCAGTGAGCCGAGATCGTGCCATTGCCTTCCAGCCTGGGCGACAGAGTGACACTCTGTCTCCAAAAATAATAAAAATTGGCTCACGCCTGTAATCCCAGTACTTTGGGAGGCCGAGGCAGGGGGATCACGAGGTCAGGAGATCAAGACCATCCTGGCTAACACGGTGAAACCCCATTACTATTTAAAAAATCCAAAAAATTAGCCGGGCATGGTGGCGGGCGCCTGTGATCCCAGCTACTCGGGAGGCTGAGGCAGGAGAATGGCGTGAACCGGGGAGGCAGAGCTTGCAGTGAGCCGAGATCGCTCCGCTGCACTCCAGCCTGGGCGAAACAGCGAGACTCCATCTCAAAAAATAATAATACTAAAATTAAATTAAAATTAAATTTTTTAAAAAATTTAAAAAATGCATCCCCTGGCTGGGTGCGGTGGCTCACACCTGTAATACCAGGACTTTGGGAGGCCGAGATGGGTGGATCACCTGAGATCAGGAGTTTGAGACCAGCCTGGACAACATGGTGAAACCCAGTCTCTACTAAAAATACAAAAACTACCTGGGCACAGTGGTGCGCGCCTGTAGTGCCAGCTACTCAGGAGGCTGAGGCAGGAGAATCGCTTGAACCCAGGAGGCGGCGGTTGCAGTGAGCTGAGATCGCACCACTGCACTCCAGCCTGGGCAACAAGAGTGGTACTCCATCTCAAACACACACAAAAAAAATCCCCCTTTTCAACGTTTTTCCTTTGTACTTTCACTACTGAATTCTAAAATGGGAACTAGTTTCGTGGTTTCCTTCATGTGGTGAAAGGCATACAGAAAAAGAAGTCACCGTTTCAGACAACTCCAGCTCAGGAACAAAGATGTTTTATGTGTGTTTTAAAAAACTTTTTACTTTACATAAAATTGGCAAATAATACTTGCATATTTTAAGGCACACAACATGATGTTTTGATATATGTATCATTGTGGAATAATTACATCAGGTTAATTCAGGTATCTGTCACTTCAACTGCTTAATCTTTTTTTAGTGAAAACATGTAAAATCTGTTCTTTTACATGTTTTTGAATTATACATTATCTATTAACTGTTGCCACCATGCTGGGCTACAATGTTTTCTTCTGTCACTAGAATGCATCCTTTCTGTCAAACTGAAACTTTGTATCATTTCACCAACGGTTTCCCCCTTTTTTATTCTTCTTATTCTTCCTCCTCCTCCACCTCCCCCTCCTCCTCCTCCTCCCTCTCCTCTGCCCTCCCCTCTCCTCCCCTCTCCTCCCCTCTCCTCTCCTCTCCTCTCCTCTTTTTTCTTTTCTTTTCTTTTTTTCCTTTCTTTTTAGACAGAGTCTTAGTCTGTCACCAGGCTGGAGAGCAGTGGCACAATCTCAGCTCACTGCAACCTCCGCCTCCCGGGTTCAAGCGATTCTCCTGCCTCAGCCTCCCGAGTAGCTGGGATTACAGGCGCCCGCCACCACGCCCGGCTAATTTTTCAGTTTTTAGTAGAGACAGGGTTTCGCCATGTTGGCCAGGCTGGTCTCGAACGCCTGACCTCGTGATCCACCTGCCTCGGGTTAGACTTTTTTACATTCCACGTAGAGGTGAGATCACGCGGTATTTGTCTGTCTGAGCCTGGCTTATTTCCCTCAACATCACGTCCCCCGGGTTCATCTTGCTTTTCCAGGCTGAAGACTATTCCGTTGTGCGTGTCGCACATCTTGTGGCTTGTGTCGTAGAAAACGTTTTCCCCCCAAACCCATACCCTGTCCGGGACGCCCCACGCCCTCTCACTGTGCCTAAGTCCCACGGGAAGGCTGTTATGGTCCACTGTTGTTTTGCGGAATTTGCCTTTTCTTTCTTTCTTTCTCTCCTTTCTGTCTCTCTCTTTTCTTCTTTCTTGCTTTCTTTCTTTTCTATTTCTCTCTCTGTCTCCTTTCTTTGTGTCATTTCTTTCTTTCTTTTCTTCTTTCTCTTTTCTTTCTCTTTCTTTCTTTCTTCTTTCTTCCTCTCTCCTTCCTTCCTTCCTTCTTTCCTTCCTTCTTTCCTTCCTTTCAAGACAGAGTCTGACTCTGTCACCCAAGCTACAGTGCAGTGTCACGATCTCAGCTCACTGCAACCTCTGCCTCCTGGGTTCAAGCGATTCTCCTGCCTCAGCCTCCTGAGTAGCTGGGATTACAGGCACTCGCCACCACGCCCAGCTACTTTTTTTTGTATTTTTAGTAGAGACGGGGTTTCACCATGTTGGCCAGGGTGCTCTCAAACTCCTGGCCTCAAGAGATCCACCCGCCTTGGCCTCATAAAATGCTTGCATTACAGGCTTGAACCACCCTGTCCAGTCCTAAATTTGCTTTTTATAGGGGATGCCTTTGCAAAGGTAGCCTGAAGCTACATCAGGGCTCTTTGTACCTGAGCTGGTCACATGAGACTCTGCCTAAAAGTAGAAGAAGGAAAAAAAAATCACAGCCCTCCAAAGGCTATGATAACCAAGGAAAGTCATCCCAAGATGTGTGAGTGGCTGGATTCTCTATCCATCCAGGAGAGAGGATCGGGTGTCACTGGGAACAAGGTTTATCGTGAAACAACTTGAGATGTCTTCCTGCGGGCACGAAAAGGACCAAAACACTCTGGAATAGGATTGCTTGGGGCAGAAAGGTCTTCAGTTGACCACATGCTTTGTGAGCACCTGGCTGTACGCAGAACCCTGTCCGGGAAACTCTGGGTGAAGAGAACACGCTGTCCAGCGGGCTTGGGAGGGCCTCGTCTTGTGCCGGCTTCAGCCAATTGGAAAAAAATAAAAGATGATCCGATTATGTAAGGCCTGACATGGTACTGAGGGCTCTCTGAGCATAAATTAACTTCCCCACACAGCCCGGCTGTGAGGTAGGTAGGAAGGTGGGCGGTAAACGTGTGTGCCAATTTTCATCTGGACCTCAGAGACCCACGGTAGTTCAGCAAAGGCCACACAGTGAGCTGGGTGGAGGGAACGTAGAAACTCTCAGGCATCCGCCAGGCCCCGTCCCATACTTTGGCAGGGAGGTTTTTATTAAAATGATTAAGGACCGAGTTGGTGATCCCGGGAAAAGTTGTTGAAAAATGAAAGTTTGGGCCTCTGAGTTAATGGTTTAATTATGCGTCTCAGGATTTGCAAAGAGCACAGTAACCTTATGTGTGGGGCGGATTCTGACTTCCCGTCCAGCCTTTCATTTCTAGAGACAATCGGCCAATTTATACTTAGGGGAAAATGAAGGATGAGCTGAAAGAATGGCAGAAAGTCCATCTTCCAAGCTCTTCCTGGAAATACAGAAAAGAAAGAAGCGTCCTCAAAAAACACCAGCCCACACGTTGACGTCGGCACCTCCAGCAAGATGAGCCGGGCACATTTATTAAGCAGCCGTTTGGCTGGAAAAATGGCCAGTGCAACTCGGTCTGAATTTCTCTCCTGGGTGTCCAAAGATCAAGGCAGGTAATGAGGTTGGCAGAATTACGAATCGCAATCAAATTTTTTCTATGACCTGATAGAAACGCCAACTCACTGTATGAGTCTGTTGTCAAAGTCTAACTTCCAAAACGCAAAGCACGCTCCCGATCATAAACACAGAGATACCAGTATTGACGAGTTGTCCCCCCCGCTCCAGCCCCGGATTTCTCTAGAGGGGCTAATGGAGGCCACTCACATTTGTGGGATAAAAAGGTTTGCGATGAACAGTCTTGCCTGGGGTGTAGGAGGGTGAGGAGCTGTGTGTGGCTTTTGCGTTTTCTTTCACGATGGAATGTGAGTCTTTGATGCCGGCTAGATCCACGTTTTATGAGGCGGAATTTTTAATATTGAAAGTCAGAAAGGGCTAGATGGTCTTTGGAGTCCCAGTGGGTGAAGTCGAAGTAAAGGAATGTGGTCATAAAAAAAAAAAAAAAACTTGATTTTTCTTACCCAGAGGTTGCTACACGGTGAGTGTAATTTTCTCAAAGGAAATCTGAAATCAGACCAATTTGGAGTGTCGTTAGCTGGGATCTACCTCCAACGGGCCCCCATCACCAACCCTCATGTCGGGCGCCGAATTTCCGTCACTATTCTGCAAGATGATCTCACGCCAGGAATACCTCCACCAACCCAATGTCTGACTCAAAACTTTGCAAACTAGGAAAGACCCAAAGAAATTATGAAATCAGGGCCGGGTGTGGTGGCTCATGCCTGTCATCCCAGCACTTTGGGAGGCTGAGGCGGGTGGATCACCTGAGGTCAGGAGTTCAAGACCAGCCTGACCAACACGGTGAAACCACGTCCCTACTAAAAATACAAACAATTAGCTGGGCGTGGTGGTGGGCACCTGTAGTCCCAGCTACTCGGGAGGCTGAGGCTGGAGAATTGCCTGAACCTGGGAGGCAGAGGTTGCAGGGAGCAAAGATCATGCCACTGCACTCCAGCCTGGGCAACAGAGTGATATTTCATCTCAAAAATAGAGAAAGAAATGGCCGGGTGCTGTGGCTCATGCCTGTAATCCCAGCACTTTGGGAGGCTGAGGTGGGTGGATCAACAGGTCAGGAGATCAAGAGTGTCCTGGCTAACACAGTGAAACCCCGTCTCTACTAAAAATACAAACAATTAGCCGGGCACGGTGGTGAGCACCTGTAGTCCCAGCTACTCGGGAGGCTGAGGCAGGAGAATCGCTTGAACCCGGGAGGTGGAGCTTGCGGTGAGCCGAGATCGCACCATTGCACTCCAGCCTGGGTGAGAGAGCGAGACTGAAAGAAAGAAAGAAAGAGAGAGAAAAGAAAGAAAGACAGAAAGAAAGAAAGAAAGAAAGAAAGAAAGAAAGAAAGAAAGAAAGAAAGAAAGAAAGAAAGAAAGAGAAAGATCATGAAATCAAACGTGAACGTTTCCTAGATGAAGGGTAGGAAGATCAGAGAAGCTGGGTGGGCTTCTGAGGGTCACGTAGCAAATGAGTCAATGCTTCCATCTCTGCCTCTCCTTTTAATGACATTGCATTTTCAAAACCCACCTGGGACTTTCGGCACTTTGGAGCTTTGCACAAAAGTGGGCTTCACCACTCATGACTTATTATCATGGGCTGGGAAAGACCCAAAGAAATTATGAAATCGGGGCCGGGGGCGGTGGCTCACACCTGTAATCCCAGCACTTTGGGAGGCCGAGGCAGGTGGATCTCTTGAACTCAGGAAATCAAGACCAGCCTGGGCAACATGGGGAAACCCCGTCTCTACTAAAAATACAAAAATTAGATGGGTGTGGTGGTGGGTGCCTGTAGTCCCAGCTACTCCAGGGGACTGAGGTGGGAGGATTGCTTAAGCCTGGGAGGCGGAGGTTGCAATGAGCAGAAATTGCACCACTGCACTCCAGCCTGGGTGACAGAGTGAGACTCTGTCTCAAAAATGAAAAAAAAAGTGGGGTGCAGTGGCTCACACCTGTAATCCCAGCACTTTGGGAGGCTGAGGTGGGTGGATCACGAGGTCAGGAGATCAACACCAGCCTGACCAACATGGTGAAACCCCATCTCTACTAAAAATACAAAAATTAGCCAGGTGTGGTGGCAGGTGCCTGTGGTCCCAGCTACTCAGGAGGCTGAGGCAAGAGAATCGCTTGAACCCGGGAGGAGGAGGTTGCAGTGAGCCGAGATGGTGCCACTGCACTCCAGCCTGGGTGACTGAGACTCTGTCTCAAAAAAAAAAAAAAGAAAGAAAGAGAAAGAAAGGAAGAAAGGGCTGGGCACGGTGGCTCATGCCTGTAATCCCAGCACTTTGGGAGGCCGAGGTGGGTGGATCACCTGAGGTCAGGACATCGAGACCAGCCTGACCAACATGGAGAAACCCCGTCTCTACTAAAAATACAAACAAAATTAATCGGGTGTGGTGGTGCATGCCTGTAATCCCAGCTACTTGGGAGGCTGAGGCAGGAGAATCACTTGAACCGGGGAGGCGGAGGTTGCAGTGAGCCGAGATCGCGCCTCTGCACTCCAGCCTGGGTGACAAGAGTGAGATTCCGTCTCCAGAAGAAAAAGAAAAAAAAATTAACATTCTTTCACCCAGATTTCCTAGTCTTTATTTTAGTTGTAACATCCTTTGTAGGAAAAACACCTGTTTCCGTCTTTCTGAAGGCATGTTCCTGAAACCACACTTGGAGAGTTTTACAGAGCCGGAGCTGCAGAGAGAAATAAAAGATCCCGGCCGGGTGCAGTGGCTCACGCCTGTAATCCCAGCACTTTGGGAGGCTGAGGCGGGTGCATGACCTGAGGTCAGGAGATCGAGGCCAGCCTGACCAACATGGAGAAACCCCGTCTCTACTAAAAATACAAAAATTAGCCGGGCGTGGTGGTGCATGCTTGTAACCCCAGCTACTCGGGAGGCTGAGGCAGGAGCATCGCTTGAACCCGGGAGGCAGAGGTTGCCGTCAGCCGACGTTGTGCCAATGCACTCCAGCCTGGGCAACAAAAGCAAAACTCTGTCTCAAAGAAAAAAGAAAGAAAAAAAAAAAAGAAAATCAGAGACTCCCTGGCAGATCTCAGGGTATGACTCCCCCAGGGTGGCCATAGCTGACTGCATTAGCACGGCCCTGTGATCACCGGATGAATGGTCTTGGTGGGACTGGTGGCTGCCGTGATCAAACGGCGTGTCCGCCGGTGCTGACAGGTGAGGTGCGGAGTTGCCCACATGGCCCGCCTGGGCCTGGTCCACCAGCAGCAGGGAAGGAGGAGCAGAGCCCAGCTCGGTGCATTTGGAGGCGGTTACCAGGGAAACCAGGGGACAAGCTCAGACGCTCGGGGACGGCCTCTCCACCCAGGCACGTGGAGCTTCATATTAATCAGCAGCCGGGCACAGGCTGGCGGCCCCTTACCCAGACAGATACACACAGAACTGGAGCTCCCAGTGATGGCTCGTCACGGCTGATATCTGCCCCAGTGGTCATGTTGAACCGGTATGTCATCTCTGTAGGAAAAGGGGGACGGATGTCTGTCTGGACACGGTCCAAGGTACATCGCTGTCTGATCTTTCCGAAAAGTCAGCGTTCGTGGCTTGAGCTGGAGGCTTTGAAAGGCGAGGACGTCGGAAGCTTCATCTCAGGGAGCTGTCAT
The DNA here is from genome assembly GCF_029281585.2 of Gorilla gorilla gorilla. NCBI lineage: Eukaryota > Metazoa > Chordata > Mammalia > Primates > Hominidae > Gorilla > Gorilla gorilla. The sequence goes on from NC_073248.2 coordinate 7,743,364, forward strand.
GTGGTACTAGCTTGTAGCACCACCAACCTGCCCTGCCCAGACTGACTTCTCCAGGGCGGGTTTTCCAGGAGGAAGCGCAGGGTGACTCTGTTTCCCCAGCGGCTTCCAAGCACTCCTGGGGACCTCTGTGAGAAGGACAACATCTGTCTCCGTCTGATGGGCTTGGTGGGATACTCTGATCCATGCACCTGCCACCGGAGCTCTCTCTGCAAACGTTCTGTGCTGACTTAGGGGAGGCAAAGACACAGAGTTGGAGACCAAGGCTGGTTTGTTCTTCAGCCTTTTGACTCTTCATCTGCGGCATCATTGCATGTGTTTGAATATTTTTCAAAAAGTTTATCGAAAACACAGCTGCACTCCGACGAAGATCCCCACACTGTTCACAATGGGAAACATAGATAATCAACCGACATGTGTTTCATTTGCTTTTCCCTGATGATTATTGATTGTCTTAGTCCGTTTTCATGCTGCTGATAAAGATACAACTGAGGCTGGGGACGGTGGCTCATGCCTGTAATCCCAGCACTTTGGGAGGCTGAGGTGGGTGGATCACCTGAGGTCAGGAGTTCGAGACCATCCTGGCCAACATGGTGAAACTGTCTCTACTAAAAATACAAACATTAGCTGAGCGTAGTAGCAGACGCCTGTAATCCCAGCACTTTGGGAGGCCGAGGCGCGCAGATTACCTGAGGTCAGGAGTTTGAGACCAGCCTGGCCAACATGGTGAAACCCGTCTCTACTGAAAATATAAAACTTAGCCGGGCTTGGTGGTGGGTGCCTGTAATCCAATCCCAGCTACTCAGGAGGCTGAGGCAGGAGAATCGCTTGAACCCGGGAGGCGGAGCTTGCAGTGAGCCAAGATCGCGCCACTGCACTCCAGCCTGGGCGACAGAGCGAGACTCTGTCTCAAAAATAAAAGAAAAATAGAGACATACCCAAGAGTGGGTAATTTATAAAAAAGAAAGAAAAAGAGGTTGAATGGACTCATGGTTCCTTCCCAAAAGCTCACTGCACAAACACAGCGTGGGGAATAGGTCTTTAAAGCATCAAAAGTGAGCAGGCTCGATCACTACAAATTTTTTGTTTGTTTGTTTTGAGACAGAGTCTCGCTCTGTCACCCAGGCTGGAGTGCAATGGCGCGATCTCGGTTCACTGCAACCTCCGCCTCCCAGGTTCAAGCGATTCTCCTGCCTCAGCCTCCCGAGTAGCTGGGACTACAGGCGCCCACCACCACGCCCGACTAATTTCCTGTATTTTTACTAGAGATGGGGTTTCGCTATGTTGGCCAGGCTGGTCTCGATCTCCTGACCTCATGATCTGCCCACCTCAGCCTCCCAAAGTGCTGGGATTACAGGCGTGAGCCACTGCACCCGGCCTAATGTTTGTATTTTCAGTAGAGATGATGTTTTGCTGTGTTGGGCAGGCTGGTCTCGAACTCCTGACCTCAGGTGATCCGCCTGCTTCGGCCTCCCAAAGTGCTAGGAGTACAGGCGCCCGCCACCACGCCCAGCTAATTTCTTGTATTTTTAATAGAGATGGGGTTTCGCTATGTCGGCCAGGCTGGCCTCGATCTCCTGACCTCATGATCTGCCCGCCTCGGCCTCCCAAAGTGCTAGGAGTACAGGCGCCCGCCACCACGCCCAGCTAATTTCTTGTATTTTTAATAGAGATGGGGTTTCGCTATGTTGGCCCGACTGGCCTCGATCTCCTGACCTCATGATCTGCCCGCCTCGGCCTCCCAAAGTGCTAGGAGTACAGGCGTGAGCCACCTCGCCCGGCCTAAATGTTTTTTGGTTGCACGGATGGTTTGGTAAAGTCTAGGCTGTTAGTGCACCTGTGCACTGAGTACCATACATTGAACCCCAGAGGTAATTTTTCATGCCTCACTCTGCTCCTATCTTCCTGTCTTCTGAGTCTCCAATGTCCACTATTCTACCCTGTATGTCCCCGGGTACCCAGAATGTAGCGTCTTCTTATGACAACATGTGGTATTTTTTTTTTTTCTGTTCCTGAGTTACTCTAGTTAGGAAAGTCATCTTCAGCTCCACCCAAGTTGCTGCAAATGACATTATCTTGTTCTTTTTCATGGCTGAGTAGTATTCCATGGTGTATATAAACCACATTTTCATTTTCTTTTCTTTTTTTCTTTTTTTTTTTTTTGAGATGGAGTCTCGCTCTGTTGCCCAGGCTGGAGTGCAGTGGTGCAATCTCGGCTCACTGCAACCTCTGCCTCCCGGGTTCAAACATTTCTCCTGTCTCAGCCTTCCGAGTAGCTGGGATGACAGGCACCCGCCACCATGCCCAGCTCATTGTTTGTTTGTTTGTTTTTCTATTTTTTGTATTTTTAGTAGAGTCGGGGTTTCACCATGTTGGCCAGGCTGGTCTTGAACTCCTGACCTCAGGTGATCCACCCGCCTCGGCCTCTCACAGTGCTGGGATGACAAGTGTGAACCATCTCACAGCTGTTTCTTTTCCTTCTTAATGGGCATGTTAAATTGTTCTGCAACACTCCTGGCTCTTCTGTGGAAGTGTGATGTCCACGAGAAGGAATTTAGGGAGAGCAAGGTTGCTTCTGCAGTCTCCGGGAAAGGCAGGTCTGCACGGCTAGGGGGCTCAAGCTCTCGTAGGAAGGAAAGAATGCTCCAAGACATGCTCTGAACCCAGGAAGAACGCAAGCTTCGGCTCCGAAGCGTTCCGAGGAGGCCAAGCTGCCTCTAATCACCCCGAATTATCCGTAAGGGGAGGCGTTGGGGAGCTGGTAATCCGTGGGGATGGAAGCTAATTACTTAATCACTCGCATTTGTAAATCGCATTATTGGAAAAGAAATTACTCTGGTGATCGAATTACAGATATTTATCTGCTAATAGCCCTGATTAACTGGCGATGTTAATCTGTCATTTTGAAAGCTAATATTAACAGCATCAATCTCGCCGAAAAAATAAACAGTTTACGGGGAAAAAAACCGGGTGTAATGGAAAGTACCATGTGTCGGAGTCCCCAGATCTAGGGTGCTGCTGAGTGGAGTGGCCAAGGTCCCCGTTAGCCCTTTATGGAAAATACCCTCTGGCTGGGAACGGTTCAGACAGGGCTGACTCTAACGGGCTCAGAGAAGCTGAGGAAAAACACCCGGGGAAAATGCATTTTGAGAAAAATCCCAAAGGTTCCAGACACGGGTCCCCCAGGGAACGCCCTGCACGTGTATTTATGCAGAGTTCACTCTGGATAAAAAGGATCCCCTGGAATTCCAAGCAAGGAAGGATTGAGTTATCCAGCAGACACGCAGTGGGTGCGTTTTACGTCCCCTTTAACCAAATCGATGATCTCAGAGTGAGACTCAGAGTGAGACTCCGGCTCAAAGAAAAAAAAAAAAATTACCAAATAGTGTCAAAACAATAGCTACGTCTTTTCTCAGACAACAATTTGATAATGCTTCTTTTTGGAAAATTAGCAAGATTTGAGGATGGGGTTTGGATTTGCTCAAGAACAGTATGATGGCAAGATCTGGACCTTCAGCAAACCCCCCTCCACTAAAAATTATAAAAATTAGCCAGGCGTGGTGGCGGGTGCCTGTAATTCCAGCTACTAGGGAGGCTGAGGGAGGAGAATCGCTTGAATGAGAGTCGACTGGCTGTAAATGTAAAGGAATCTGCCACAATCTGAAAGCCGTGGGCTGAACGGTGTCTCTCCTGGAAAGCGTGTTGCAATCCAGAGTCCAGTGAACATAACCTGATTTGCAACAGGGTCTTTGATTTGGAAAGTTACCATGATATCCGTAGGGTGGGCCCTGATGCAATAGGACTGGTGTCTTTATAAGAAGAGGAGATGAGCCGGGCATGGTGCCTCACGCCTGTAATCCGAGCAGTTTGGGAGGCTGAGGCTGGGGGATCACTTGAGGTCGGGAGTTCAAGACCAGCCTGACCAACCTACAGAAAGCCCGTCTCTACTAAATATGTAAAATTCGCCGGGTGTGGTGGGGCACGCCTGTAATCCCAGCTACTCAGGAGGCTGAGGCAGGAGAATCACTTGAACCCAGAAGGCAGAGGTTGCGGTGAGCCGAGATGGCGCCACTGCACTCCAGCCTGAGCGACAACAGTGAAACTCCATCTCAAAAAACAAAAACAAACAAACAAACAAAAAAACAAAAGGGAGGTGAGGACACAGACACACACACAGAGGGACGACCCTGTGAGCACACAGGGAGAAGACGGCATCTCCAAGCCCAGGAGAGGGGCCTCAGGAGGAACCAGCCCTGCCAGCATCTTCACTGGAGGCTTCTGTTCTCTGAAAGAGTGAGAGGAAAGTGTTATGTGTTTCAAAGCCCCCCAGTGAGTGATAGTCGGTGATGGCCACCCTGAGGAACCAATGCAACAATCTCCCTGCATTTTGCTTTTTGCATTTTCTCAGCCGACTCTCAGAAATGGACGCAAGGAGACGCACAAGAAGACACACACCAGCCCATCTTTTTTTTTCTTTTTTTTTTTTTGAGACGGAGTCTCGCTCTGTCACCCAGGCTGGAGTGCAGTGGCGCTATCTGGGCTCACTGCAAGCTCCGCCTCCCGGGTTCACACCATTCTCCTGCCTCAGCCTCCCAAGTAGCTGGGACTACAGGCACCCGCCACCACGCCCGGCTAATGTTTTTGTATTTTTAGTAGAGACGGGTTTCACCGTGTTAACCAGGATGGTCTCAATCTCCTGACGCTGTGATCCACCCGCCTCGGCCTCCCAAAGTGCTGGGATTACAGGCATGAGCTGCCGCGCCCGGCCCCACCAGCCCATCTTAAACTGCGTCCTTTGTCAGCCCTGGCTGGCCTGGGGTCGTGTTTGGAGAGTTCCCTGGCAAAGGCCGTCGTTGCCATGACCTCCCCTACCCGCACTCCCACACCTGAGAGAGGAATGAATGGATAACGTCCCCTTGTGCACAGAGCACCTGGCATTATCTGTTGGGGAGAAGAGACGTTGCTTCCTTCCTTCCTTTTTAATTTTTTAATTTTTTTAATGTCAACCTGTGCACAGAGCACCCAGCATTATCTGTTGGGGAGAAGAGACGTTGCTTCCTTCTTCCTCTTTTAAAATTAAAGATACTGGCAGGGCGTGAGGACGGAGTGAAGTCTATCTGAGTTAGCTTTACAAAAATGTGTGTCTTCCAAAAATCTGTTCATCCTTCTCGCAGTCTCTTTCTCCCATGCTGGATGCTTCCTGCCTTCAAACATCAGATTCCAAGTTCTTCAGTTTTGAAACTCGGACTGGCTGTCCTTGCTTCTCAGCCTGCAGACAGCCTGTGATGGGACCTTGTGATCATGTCAGTTCATACTTAGTAAACTCCCCTTTATTTATATTTTGATATATATATATATATATGTATGTATATATATGTAGGTATTTCATTAGGAATACCATATATAGGCTGGGCACGGTGGCTCACGCCTGTCATCCCAGCGCTTTGGGAGGCCCAGGCGGGTGGATCATTTGAGGTCAGGAGTTCGAGGCCAGCCTGGCCAACATGCTGAAGCCCCTTCTCTACTAAAAATACAAAAATTAGCGAAGTGTGATGGTGGGTGCCTGTAAACCCAGCTACTGGGGAGGCTGAGGCAGGAGAATTGCTTGAACCCAAGAGGCGGAGGTTGCAGTGAGCCGGGATCGTGCCACTGCACTCCAGCCTGGGTGACAGAGCGAGACTCCATCTCAAAAAATAAATACATTAATTAAAAACAATGCAGCACCATGAGACACCTGCCAATGAGAGAGAAATAGATAATCAGGCACGCTGGATGGAAAACACATTAAAACAGTGAGTCACATTCTGTCTGAGTCATGCAGCTATGACCAGGTGTTCTGGATTGAATCGTGTCCCATACCCGTGGGTATAACCTTATTTGGAAATAGAGTCTTCAGAGGTATAATCAAGTAAAGACGAATTCATGAGCATGAACCCCCATGCAATAGCTCTGGGCTTCTTATGAAAAGAACTCATGGTTAGGATTTGGGGGCTCCTGAGGCTCTAGATGTAAAAGCATCAGCACTTGAAACTTTCAGTCTTACAATGTAATGGCCCCTTTCCTTGCAGTAATGAGTAGAACAGTGTCATTATCTGTTTGGGCTGCTGTAACAAAACAACAAAGACTGGGTGATTTTAAAAGAACAAAAATGTATTTCTTACAGTTCTGGAGGCCGGGAAGTCCAAGAGCCAAGCAGCCAAGCATCAGTTGATTCTGTTGTCCGGTGAGGGCTGCTGTCTGCTTCCAAGATGAAAACTTGTCACTGTTTCTCCTGCAGGAGAGGAATGCTATGTCCTCGCATAGCAGAAGGCAGACGAGCAAGAGAAAGCTAAATGCTGTATGAAGCCCCTTTATAAGGCCTTAATCCCCCCTATGAGGGAGCAGCCATCATGGTCTAATCACCTCTTTAAGGCCTCTTAATACCATCACTTTGGCCATGAAATTTCAACACTTGCATTTTGGAGGAAATGCATTCATACCGTATCAGACAGAAATTATATGGCCAGCTCTATGGTTCGTCTACTTACACTAACGATTATTCAGGTAAGTAAAAGGCATGCTGGCTGGGTGCAGTGGCTCACATCTGTAATCCCAGCGCTTTGGGAGGCTGAGGCAGGGGGATCGCTTGAGCCTAGAAGTTTGAGGCCAGCCTGGGCAACATAGCAAGACTCTGTCTCTACAAAATAAAAAATTTTAAAACTAATCAGCCAAGTCTGTTGGCATATGTCTGCAGAAACAGCTACTTGAAAGACTGAGGCAGGAGGATTGTTTGAGTCTAGGAGTTTGAGGCTGCAGTGAGCTGTGAGCACACCACTGCACTCCAGACTGGAAGAAAAAGCGAGACCACCCAACTCTAAAAAAAAAATAGAGGATGGTTACCTTATATAGGAGATAGATGGTGGAAGGCATTCCAGAGAAGGCAAGCAGTGAGTAGATGTTTCAGGACCATTCTCAGCCCTGAGACAGGAGGCCCATGAAGTAGTGACTAATGTCCACTTTAGCTGAAATGCATTGTGAAGAAGAGACAAAGAAGCTGAGAGCTGCTGTGCTGTCCTTGTGGGCCTGAGCTATAGTTCTGTCTTTCTTTCAACAGCAACGGGGAAGGTGTTGCATGGTCTTCAGCAGCTAGGCAATGTTAGCAGGAGCAACCCTCACTTTCAAGTAGGCCTTCACCTCCAGATGGCCTCCACCTCCAAGTTAGTCTCCAACTTCTAAATTGGCTTCCAACTCCAAGTTAGCCTCCAGTTTCCCAGTTGGACTCTACCTCCTAGTTGGCCTCCACATCCAACTTGGACTCCAACTTCCAAACTGGCCTCCACCTCCAAGTTAGCTTCCAACCTCCAAATTGACCTCACCTCCAAGTTAGCCTCCACCTTCAAGTTAGCCTCCAATCTCCCAACTGGCCTCCACCTCCAAGTTAGCTTCCAACCTCCAAATTGACCTCACCTCCAAGTTAGCCTCCACCTTCAGGTTAGCCTCCAATCTCCCAACTGGACTCTACCTCCTAGTTGGCCTCCAACCTACATGTTGGCCTCCACTTCCAACCTGGACTCCACACTCCAAACAGGCCTCCACCTCCAAGTTAGCCTCAACCTCCAAGTTGGCCTCCACCTCCAAGTTAGCCTCCACCTGCAAGTTAGCTAATTTACCAGCTGGGAGATTATCAATCTGCTTATTATATCAATCTACTTATTATATCTTATTATGCCTCCAAGTTGGCCTCCACCTTCAAGTTGGTCTGAACATGGTTTGGAGAATATATCAATGGATGTATATGAAGGCAGAGTGACCAGTGGGGAAGTTGGTGTGGCCACTTGGACATGATTGATGGACAGGGCTCCAATGGTTCATCAACCCAAGGCTCCTTTCTTTAAAAGCCACACTGACTCAACAGACCAGAGACCACATCTAAAGTCTACAGAAGAGCTGATAGCAGGCTCTGTCTGAGATAAGCCACTGTCGATTTCTCCCCGTGTCCACCCAGTTCTGATCACGGTGCCTGGGTAAAGGTAGCCTGCCCTGTGTTTGTCTAATGTCTGAACAATTTCCAAATCACTGCCTCATCTGTAGCTCATTCTCCAAGGTCACTAACCTGTGTCCTGCCTGTCCACAACGAAGGAGTGAGATTTCTCCTTCGGTCCTTGCTCCGTCCTCAAAGCTTGAGCACCTCGTCATACGCACTTTCCCTTTGATGGCCTTTTTGTTTCTTGCACTTCAAATCTGGTGGCCCAGGAAGTGTGGGCTTTGTCCTAGGCACCGATTGTCACATGTTTTCTCCACACTCAGTATGGGCTTTTTGTACAATTAGCCAGTTTTCTCTGATTCCCTCATACTTTGCACCTTGGAAAAACTGTATGAACAGAGTCTTATCTGTTCCCAATCTTATCCATTCTTTGATTCCCTCAAGCTCCTGCATTGCTACCTATCTGGCCTGCGGATTTAGCTCCTTGCCTGATTGCTTTGTGTTATTTTTCTTACAGTTGCCTTTTCCATCTGCCCCAAAGACTCATCTCATGAAAGCAAGATGATGAAGAGGGAGACGGATCAGGGCAGAGGCCGGGCAGGGAGGCGGGAGACGTGGGCTTGTTCTAAACAAGGTGTGAGATCTGCTGTAGAAGCCAACTTACCAAGGGGTTTAGGCAACACAGCCAAGCCAGCCAAGATCTCCGGGGCTGTCCTGGGAGCACGCCCAAGCCCGAGGTTGGACTTGGGAGGTCTAGAGAGGAACACCACAGGCTCATGTTTCACTGGCCTGTTGGGACCACGGCTAATTCCACAGCCTCTTGGCTCCTTGGGAGGATATCACACCTCTCCTGGAACCCGAACCCTTGCGGCCCTCCTGTGATCCAGCGCCACCTCCCTAAGAACCTTTATAAGAAGAAGACATGAGGATCTTTCATCAGCTTCCTTCTTTTGCAGCTGAAAATATATTGAATGTCAGTAAAAGGTCTCATCTATTTTTATATATCTATCTCTATGTGTCTAGCTATCATCTATCTATCTATCTATCTATGTGTCAATCTATGTATTTATCTGTTTGTCTGTCTATCCATGTATCTATCTATCTATCTATATGTATATCTATCTATCTATCATCTATGTGTCCATTTATCTGTGTATCTATCTATCTATCTGTCTGTCTATGTGTCTATCTATCTGTGTATCTATCTATATATCTATCTATCATCTATCTATCTATCTATTGGTCTATGTGTCAATCTATGTATCTATCTATCTATCTACCTATCTATCTATTGGTCTATCTATGTATCTATCAATCTATCCTTCTATCTATCCATCCATCTATCCATCTATCATATCAATCAGTTGATCTATCCATCTATCCTATTGATGTATCAATCTATCCTCCATCTATCTGTCCATCTCTACGCATCTATCCTATCGACTTATCAGTCTATCCTTCTATTTATCTATCTATGTATCTCCATTCATCTATCCAATTGATCTATCAATGTATTCTTCTATCTATCCATCTATCTACCTACCTACCTGCCTATCTATTTTATCTATCTACCCATCTATTATCTTTATCTCTATCATCCATCTTTCTATCTCTTTATCTCTCTATCGATCTCTTTATCTGTCTATCTCTTTCTCTATCTGTATCTATCTAGCCATTCTTCTGTCAGTTCGTCTGTCTGTCCCTCTGTCTATCCATCTATCTATCTATCTATCATCTATCTATCTATCTCTATCTGTATCTATCTATCCGTTCTTCTGTCCGTTCGTGTGTCTGTCCATCTGTCTATCTATCCATCTATCTATCATCTAACTATCTGTCCATCCATCCATCCACCCATTCATCCATCCACCTATCCATCTATCAATCCATCCATCCATCCATCCATCTATCTTATGCATCACAGCTGGACCATGCAGAAGACAGAGAGCTGAGGAATGGGAGCTTCTGGTGAGGTCTGTGGGTGCAGCCATGAACCCCTCCAGTTAATGTGACTGTATTGGGGAGAACTGGCACCACTGAGGGGGAAGTTGTAGCTGTGAAGAGAGCAGGACCCAGTGGTTGTTGTTGAAGACTGAAGACCATCTGTGCACGATCTGAGGTAAAGCTGGAACACTCAGGTGACGAGTTCCTCACTGAAGGTCAATTTGGACCATCCCAAGAGTCCCCTTGGCAGCACAGAGAGATACTGATCTCCCACAGCAGGTGCAGAGAAAGTAAAAGACCAGGAACAAAGTGTGCTGGGGACTGCCTGATGTCAAACCCCAGCTAACAGGCAGTATCAGGACATGATGGACACCACCTCAAGACGTGGGATGGGGTGTCCTGGTATCTGTAACTTTGAGAGCTTTTTATTTTATTTTATTTATTTTATTTTATTTTATTTTATTTTATTTTATTTTATTTTATTTTATTTATTTTATTTTTTGAGATGGAGTCTCACTCTGTCACCCAGGCTGGAGTGCAGTGGCACAACCTCAGCTCACTGCAACCTCCACCTCCTGGGCTCACTGCAACCTCCACCTCCTGGGTTCAAGTGATTCTCCTGCCTCAGCCTCCCGAGTAGCTGGGATGACAGGCATGAGCCACCATGCCCGGCCCCAGCTTGGGTTCTGAACCCTTCAACACAGACTCTTTCTGAGAAAAACGGGCCGGGCACAGTGGCTCATGCCTGTCATCCCAGCACTTTGGGAAGCTGAGGCTGGTGGATTATCTGAGGTCAGGAATTCGAGACCAGCCTGGCCAACATGGAGAAACCCCATCTCTACTAAAAATACAAAAATTAGTCGGGCATGGTGACGGGCGCTTGTAACCCCAACTACTCGGGAGGCTGAGGCAGGATAATCACTTGAACCCGGGAGACAGAGGTTGCAGTGAGCCAAGATCATGCCATTGCACTCCAGCCTGGGTGACAGAGCAAGACTCTGTCTAAAAAAATTTAAAAAATTAAAAGTAAATAAATAAATATGAAGTTGGCAACTAAAAAAAATCAAACTTGGCCAGGCGCGGTGGCTCACGCCTGTAATCCCTGCACTTTGGGAGGCCGAGGTGGGCAGATCACCAGGTCAGGAGATCGAGACCATGGTGAAACCCTGTCTCCGCTAAAAATACAAAAAAATAGCCAGGCGTGGTGGCAGGAGCCTGTAGTCTCAGCTACTCAGGAGGCTGAGGCAGGAGAATGGCCTGAACCCGGGAGGCGGAGCTTGCAGTGAGCTGAGACCGCACCACTGCACTCCAGCCTGGGTGACAGAGCGAGACTCTATCTCAAAAAAAAAAAAAAAATCAAACTTTACTAGATAGGAGAACTGCTCACAAAACAGAAAAAAAAAACCTACAAATCACGTTTTAATTATAAAAATATGACCATTTACATGAAAATCCTCTGTCTTACCAATAAGAAAGCTTATTAGTTAAAAGAACAGAAACTGCTTGTCTGTATATGCACATATGTATGCGGGCATGTGTGTCTGTACGTGTGTACATATGCAGTTGCCTTCCTCCACCAAAAGGTAAACTTTTCTTTTTTTTGAGACAGAGCCTTGCTCTGTCCCCCAGGCTGGAGTGCAGTGGCGCGATCTTGGCTCACTACAGCCTCCACCTCCCGGGTTCACACCATTCTCCTGCCTCAGCCTCCCAAGTAGCTGGGACTACAGCTGCCTGTCACCACGCCTGGCTATTTTTTTGTATTTTTAGTAGAGATGGGGTTTCACCATGTTGGCCAGGATGGTCTCGATCTCCTGACCTTGTGATCTGCCCGCCTCGTCCTCCCAAAGTGCTGGGATTACAGGCGTGACCCACTGCGCCCGGCAACTTATTTTTTGTTGTTGTTGAGACAGAGTCTTGCTCTGCCACCCTGGCTGTAGTGCAGTGGTGCGATCTCGGCTCACTGCAACCTCCGCCTTCCGGGTTCAAGCAATTCTCCTGCCTCAGCCTGCCTAGTAGCTGGGATTACAGGCACCCACCACCACCCCTGGCTAATTTTTTGTATTTTCAGTAGAGACGGGGTTTCCCCATGTTGGCCAGGCTGGTCTCGATCTCCTGACCTCGTGATCCGCCCATTTCTGCCTCCCAAAGTGCTGAGATTACAGGAGAGAGCCACCGCACCTGGCCTAAACTTTTTTTTAAAATTGGGATAAAATTTGCATAGCATGAAATTCCCGTTAACTATCTTGAAGAGAACAGTTCAATGGTAATCAACACTTACACCATGCTGTGAAATCATCAGTCCATCTCCTTCTAGAACATTCTCTTCAACCCGAGGAGACCCTGCACCTATTATCAGTCATGCCCATTTCCTCTCCCCGCACTAAGTCTCCTGAAGTTTATGACTTTGTGTGTCTTTCCTCCACAATGACCATTCTCCTTAACTTTTAAAAAGCCATTCACCCTCTCTTCTTTCCTTTTTTTCCTGAGACGGAGTCTCGCTCTTTTGCCCCGGCTAGAGTGCAGTGGTGTGATCTTGGTTCACTGCAACCTCTGCCTCCCAGGTTTCAAGCAATTCTCCTGCCTCAGCCTGCCAAGTAGCTGGGACTACAGGCGCACACAACCACGCCCAGCTAATGTTTGTATTTTTAGTACAGACGGGGTTTCACCATGTTGGCCAGGATGGTCTTGATCTCTTGAGCTCATGATCCACCCTCCTCAGCCTCCCAAAGTGCTGGGATTACAGGCGTGAGCTACCGCGCCCTGCCCCCTCACTTCTTTAATAAGACCCTGATTTCCTTTACAGGATCCTGCCCCAACCCAGGGGATGAACCAGGCAGGTCGATCTGTTCCCCATTTCTGGTGGCCAAGCTTCAGACTTGGTAAAGTGTGTGGGAGAAGCAAGGCAAAAGAGGAAAAGGGAAAAACTATCTTTGCCTATGCCCTCCCTTTCTGCTAGGAATGCCATCTTGAGAATGTGATGTCCAGAGCTTCAGCAGCCACTTTGTGAATATGAGAAAACTCTGCCATGCCCATGCCCTCATTTCCTGCTAGGGATGCTTTCTTGAGGGTGTAATATCTGGAGCTTCAGCAGCCACTTTGTGACTATGAGAAAACTCTGCTATGCCCATGGCCTCCCTTCCTGTTAGGGATGCTCTCTTGAGGGTGTGATGTCCGGAGCTTCAGCAGCCACTTTGTGAGTATGAGAAAACTCTGTTGTGCCCATGCCTTTCCTTCCTGCCAGGAATGCTCTCTTGAGGGTGTAATGTCCAGAGCTTCAGCAGCCACTCTGTGAGTATGAGAAAACTGTTGTGCCCATGGCCTCCCTTCCTTCTAGGAATGCTCTCTTGAGGGTGCAATGTCCAGAGCTTCAACAGCCACTTTGTGAGTATGAGAAAACTCTGTTGTGCACGTGCCCTTCCTTCCTGCTAGCAATGCTCTCTTGAGGGCATGATGTACGGAGCTTCAGTAGCCACTTTGTGATTGTAAGAAAACTCTCTTGTGCCCACGGCCTCCTTTCCTGCTAGGAATGCTCTCTTAAGGGCATGATGTCCGGAGCTTCAGCAGCCACTTTGTAAGAATATGAAAACTGTGTTGTGCCCATGCCTTCACTTCCTGCTAGGAATGCTCTTTTGAGGGCAGGACATTCAGAGCTCCAGCAGCTGCTTTGTGACTATGAGGCAGGAGGATGTCATTACCTGTTCTTTATTTGCATTACTGTTCTTTTATTTGCATTACCTGTTCTTTAGTTGCATTACTGTTCTTCTATTTGCATTACCTGTTCTTTATTTGCATTACTGTTCTTTTATTTGCATTACCTGTTTTTTATTTGCACGAACGGCCTAGATTTCTCTGCCTGCATCACTGCAGCAAACACTGTATGGGACTTTGGCAGGAGCAAGAAATATTCTCACTTCAGGTCTCCTCAATTCCTCCCAGCCATTTGTGCCGCTGTGATGATAGGTCTGTGGTAAGGAATATTCCTTCTCCCCAGGCTGCAGCAGATGCCTGGAACAGGCATTCCTCGTAGTACTTCTGTTTGGTACTTTTCATCTCTAGGGATGGAGTGGAGAAATCACCTGCCCAGGTGTAGCCATACAGAGTAGTTAATGAAGTTCATTCATGAGGGCGTATGTGTCATCAAGCCCCTTTTAATATTTACATTCCTCCAACTTCTTCTAAAGAACAGCATACTGGCCAGGTGCAGTGGCTTACGCCTGTAATTCCAGCACTTTGGGAGGACAAGGCAGGTGGATCACCTGAGGTCAGGAGTTTGAGACCAGCCTGGCCAACACGGTGAAACCCTGTCTGTACTAAAAATACAAAAATTAGCCAGGTGTGGTGGCATGTACCTGTAGACCCAGCTACTTGGGAGGCTGAGGCAGGAGAATCGCTTGAACCCGGGAGGCGGAGGTTGCAGTGAGCCAACATCTTGCCGCTGCACCCCAGCCTGGGCGACACAGAAAGACTCCATCTCAAAAATAAAAAAAAATGGAAACAAATAAGAGAGAAAGAAAGAAAGAAAGAAGGAAAGAAAGAAAGAAAAGAAAAGAAGAAAGAAAGAAAGAAGAGAGAGAAAGAAGGAAAGAAAGAAAGAAGGAAGGAAGGAAGGAAGGAAGGAAAGAAAGAAAGAAAGAAGAAAGGAAAGAGAGAGAAAGACAGAAACAAAGAAAGAGAAAGAAAGAAAGAAAGAAAGAAGGAAGGAAAGAAAGAAAGAAGAAAGAAAGAGAAAGAAAGAAAGAAAGAAAGAAAGAAAGAAAGAAAGAAAGAAGGAAGGAAGGAAGGAAGGAAAGAAAGAAAGAAGAAAGAAAGAGAGAAAGAAAGAAAGAAAGAAAGAGAAAGAAAGAAAAGAAAAGAAAAGAAAAAAAAACAGCATACCTCCTGCATTCATTTGTTCCAGCGCCAGGCACAATGAGGTACTGTTCATATCCTAAGTTATTTCTCTTCCGGCAAAGAAGAGATGCCGACTTATGTTTTATTAGGTAGCTCATAAATTACCTTTTCTTAGGCGACCGCAACGCTGACATCTCACGTGCATTCTTGTCTACACCAGCGCCTCTTTTCCTTCCAATTTCTGTAAGGGGGTCTTTTTTTTTTTTCCAATCATGCATCGGCCAGCTACCCCTTTAAGCAGCTTCTCAGAAGCCCTTTCAAGTTCTGAAGCGTCTGCTAATAACACGGCCTTCCGTCGAGGCTGTGTCTCCAATCATTCTTTCCAACGCAACCATCTTCCTTCTGCTCCCATAACATATGTTTGTAATCATGTAACACTCGCAGCCTGTTGGAGCAGCCCGTCATCTGCAACCCAGAGCTGCTCATCTGAACGCTGTCCAATGTCATTTACGCCGGATTTTTAAATGCATTTTTCCTCTAGCACTCTTGGCTCTTTTAGGATATTTCTCTCTCTCTCTCTCTCTGTTTTTTTCACCTTGTACATGATTCCCTTTGTTTTATGCATGTTGAAAACTCAGACCTTTTTGCAAGAATTCCATTTACCAAGACGCAGACAGCAATCATAAAAGATGATGCTGGCTTTCAGAATGGAAAAAAAAAATTACAAAAGAATTCTTCAACATTTAGCCATGTCATGACTGATTGTTTTAAATGCAATCATTTTCCATTTGTCTTTAATGCTAGCATTTTTACAAGTGGGTTTAAATATTTGATAGATTTATATGTTAAACCTTTTAGGCTGGGTGTGGTGGCTCACGTCTGTCATCCCACCACTTTGGGAGGCTGAGGCGGGTGAATCACCTGAGGTCAGGAGTTCGAGACCAGCCTGGCCAACATGGAGAAACCACACTGAAACACCACCTGGCCAGGCACAATGGCTCAAGCCTGTCATCACAGCACTTTGGGAGGCCAAAGCAGGTGGATCACCTGAGGTCACGAGTTCAAGACCATCCTAGCCAACATGGTGAAACCCTGTCTCTACTAAAAAAACAAAAATTAGCCAGGTGTGGTGGTGGGCACCTGTAATCCCAGCTACTCAGGAAGCTGAGGCAGGAGGATCACTTGAGCCCGGGAGGCAGAGGTTGCAGTGAGCCAACATCTTGACACTGCACCCCAGGCTGGGCAACAGAGAAAGACTCCATCTCAAAAAAAAAAGAAAGAGAGAAAAGAAAGAAAGAAAGAAGGAAAGAAAGAAAGAAAGAAAGAAAGAAAGAAAGAAAGAAAGAAAGAAAGAAAGAAAGAAAGGGAGAGAGAGAGAGAAAGAAAGAAAGAAAGAAGGGAAGGGAAGGAAGGAAGAAAGGAACGATGGAAGGAAGGAAGGGAGAGAAAGAAAAGAAAGAAAGAAAGAAAGAAAGAAAGAAAGAAAGAAAGAAAGAAAGAAAGAAGGAAGGAAGGAAAGAAAGAAAAACCAAAAAAAAAAAAAAACAGCATATCTCCTGCATTCATTTGTTCCAGCGCCAGGCACAATGAGGTACTGTTCAAATCCTAAGAGCCGAGATCATGCCACTGCATTCTGCTTGGGTGACAGAGAAAGACTCCATCTCAAATAAATAAATACACAAATAAATAAAATAAACTACTCTCCTATTGACGTTGACTAGTCTACGTCTTTCTGGGTAGTGCCTTCACTCCTCTCTGACCCTTAGTGAACACCTTTAGGAATCTATAATCAATATATTTGTAATTAATCACCATCAGCTGTCCATGGTCCCAATGACTCCCATTGAATTTAGCTCTAAGGGTGAAGATGCCCCTGTTTTCTGAGGGATCTCTTCCTCCTTGTGCCTTCTGTACCAAATCAAAATGTCCAATCTCAATGCTGGGGCTGGGATCATTGATGCTTATCACGTGGGTTTCTAACATAGACTGTGGGTTGCATTTTTCTAAAATACATGGTCCAACAGTGTTTAAGGTCACTGTCATTGCCCCTAAACCCACAGACTGAGGCACAGAACACAGGATCAAATGCACAAACCTGTGCACACACGCACGCATGCACTTCTTTTCCTAACTGTATGAGAAAAATCATTCCGTGCACTTCTTTTTCTAAAGACACACACGCACACACGCACACACACACACGCATGCACTTCTTTTCCTAACTACATAAGAAAAATCATTCGGTGCTTATCTAAAATGACTCTCCGGCTGGGTGCAGTGCCTCATGCCTGCAATCCCAGCACTTTGGGAGGCTGAGGCAGGTGGATCACCTGAGGTCAGGAGTTCAAGACCAGCCTGGTCAACACGGTGAAATCCCCGTCTCTACTAATAATACAAAAATTAGCCAGGCGTGGTGGCGGGTGCCTGTAATCCCAGCTACTCGGGAGTCTGAGGCAGGAGAATCGCTTGAACCCGGGAGGCGGAGGTTGCAGTGAGCTGAGATCGTGCCACTGCAATCCAGCCTGGGAGATACAGTGAGACTCTATCTCAAAAAAAAAGGAAACAAAAAACAAAGGAAGGTGTGGTTATGAGAGAGCAGCCTAAACATTTGGGGGAACATCCTAAATCCCAGCAGGGGGGAAGAAAAGCCAGGTGAGAGGGTTTTTTTCTGCACAGAAGTAACTGATGTCTGACTCCATTTCTATGAAACGTGCCCAACAGGCAAATCCACAGAGACAGGAAGTGAATGTGTGACTCTCAGAGGTTGGAGGGGGGGATGTGGAGTGACTGCTTGATGGGAATGGGGGTTTCCTTTTAAAGGGAATGAAGATTTTCTCAAACTACATAGAAGTGTTTGTAGAGCACGATGAATGTACCAAACGCCCCGTTTGTATAATTTAAAATAACTAACTTGATGTAATTTTTTTTTTTTTGAGACAGAATCTTGCTCTGTCACCCAGGCTGGAGTGCAATGGTGCGATCTTGGCTCACTACAAGCTCCACCTCCTGGATTCAAGCGATTTTCCTGCCTCAGCCCCCCAAGTAGCTGGGATTACAGGCACCTGCCCCCACACCAGTATTTTTAGCAGAGATGGGGTTTCTCCATGTTGGCCAGGCTGGTCTCGAACTCCTGACCTCAAGTGATCCACTCGCCTCAGCCTCCCAAAGTGCTGGGATGACAGCCGTGAGCCACTGTGCCAGGCTATGTGATGTGTGCAAGTTTCTATTTGATAATTGTGACTATTTCATACAGATGCAGGAGTATGGGGTATGCAACAAGCTGTTTAAAAAACAGAGGTATGTGATGTGAATTTTACCTCTATTTTTAAAAAAGCTTGTCGCATGTCTCATACTCACAAGTTTGTGTAAAATAGTCACAATTATCAAATAAAAACTTGTACAGGGGTATTCATAGCACTGGTATTCACAGTAGCCAAAAAGTAGAAACAGCCCCAGTGCCCATCTATGAATAAATGGGTAAACATAATGTGGCTCATCCATGCAATGCAATATTATAATGGAATATTATGCAGCCTGGAAAAGGAACAAGGCTCTGACAAGAGGCTGCAACATGAATGCATTTTTGGAAACAGCCCTACTGCCTATCTATAAAGGAATGAATAAACACAGCATAGCTCATCTATGCAATGCAATATTATAATGGAATATTACACAGCCTGGAAAAGGAAGAAGGCTCTAAGAAAAGGCTGCAACATGAATGAATTTTTGGAAAAACTCTATTGCCCATCTATGAAGGAATGATAAACAGAGCATGGTTCATCCACGTAATGGAATATTATGCAGCCTTGAGAAGGAACAAGGCTCTGACAAAAGCTGCAACAGAAATGAATTTTTGGAACAGCCCTACTGCCCATCTGTGAAAAAATGGATAAACACAGCATGGTTCATCCATGTGATGCAATATTATAATGGAATATTATGCAGCCTGGAAAAGGAACAAGGCTCTGATAAAAGGCTGCAACATAAATGCATTTTTAGAAACAGCACTTCTGCTCATCTATGAAGGAATGATAAACACAATATGGTTCATCCATGCAATGCAATATTATAGTGGAATATTATGCAGGCTGGAAAAGGAACAAGGCTCTGACAAAAGCAGCAACATGAATGAATTTTGGAAACAGCCCTGCTGCTCATCTATGAAGGAATGATAAACACAGCATCGTTTATCCATGCAATGGAATATTATGCAGTCTGGAAAAGGAATAAGGCTCTGACAAAGGCTATGACATGAATGAATTTTGGAAACAGCCCTACTTACCATCTATGAAAGAATGATAAACACGACGTGGTTCATCCATGCAATATTATAATGGAATATTATGCAGCCTGGAACAGGAACAAGGCTCTGACAAAAGACTGTATCATGAATGAATATTTGGAAACAGTCGTACTGCTCATCTATGAAAGAATGATAAACACGATGTGGTTCGTCCATGCACTATTATAATGGAATATTATGCAGTCTGGAACAAGAACAAGGCTCTGACAAAGGCTGCAATGTGAATGAATTTTTGGAAATACCCCTACTACTCATCTGTGAAGGAATGATAAACACAGCATCGTTTATCCATGCAATGGAATATTATAATGGAATATTATGCAGCCTTGAAAAGAAACAAGGCTCTGACAAAAGCTGCAACAGGAATGAATTTTTGGAAACAGCCCTGCTGCTCATCTATGAAGGAATGGATAAACACAGCAGCAGTATTATAATGGAATACTATGCAGCCTGGAGAAGGAACAAGGCTCTGACAAAGACCGCAACGTGAATGAACCTTGAGGACATCATGCTCAGGGAGAAAAGCCAGGCACAAACGCAAAAGGACACTTAGTGTGTGATTCCCTCTCAATGAAATGTGCTGAACAGGCAAACCCCTAGAGAAAGACAGTGGAATTTTGGGTGCTAGGGCCTGGGGAGGAGAAATGGGAGTGACTGCTTAACGTGTACAGGGTGCGCTTTTGGGAGTGATGAAAATGTTCTGGACCTAGAGATTGGTGATGGTTGTACAACATTGTGAATGAACTAAATGTCACTGACTCATTGAGTTTAAAATGATTATAATGCTGAATTTTATATATTTGTATTTTGTCATCATAAAAAAGAGTGTACATTCTGAACTTTCTTTTTCAACAGGTGAGAGGTTGGGTAAAGAATCTTCCAGAATGGACGGACACGGTGACTCACCCCTGAAATCCCAGCACTTTGGGAGGCTGAAACGGGCAGATCACCTGACGTCAGGAGTTCGAGACCAGCCTGGCCAACATGGCGAAACCCCGTCTCTGCTAAATATACAAAAAAATTAGCCGGGTGTGGTGGCGCACGCCTTAATCCCAGCTACTCAGGAGGCTGAGGCAGCAGAATCGCTTGAAGCTGGGAGGCAGAGGTTACACTGAGCTGAGATTGTGCCACTGCACTCCAGCCTGGAGGACAGAGCAAAAACTCTGCCTCAAAAAAAAAAAAAGAATCTTCCAGAATGCTTGCCTTCTCCACATGCTATATCACTTTTGCTGGTTGACTTAGAATCCAACTTTTTTTTTCTTTTTTTTCCCAAATGCACTCCAAAAATACAAGCTGAAACTGGCCACAATTGCCCCTTATAAAGTGTGGTTGGCATAATAGAGTTGAACTTCCATTTTTATTTACTTATTTTCATCACACCTAGAACGATTTATGCGGTTTCACATTTAGACATCCAAAGGGTGCTAGCATTAAAGTGCTTTGTGCTGAATGTTGTTGTAATTCGGAGGGGTTGGGGGCGTTGACTGGCGTAATTGACCCTCTAACCCGTAATTGACACTCTACCTTGAAACACATTTTATTTATAATTTTTATTTATTTATTTATAAAATAAAATTTTATTTATAAAATGTGTTTCATTCACATTGCTGTCTTTGTCAGAAACTTGTTCTTTTTCCAGGCTGCATAATATTCCATTATGAGTCTGCGGTTTCTGTGAAGGTATAGCCCAAAAAGCTGTAACAAAACAAAATGAAGTTCAGAGCTGTAATCACAGCCTGGAATGCTGGTGTTCACTTTGGCCCCATTAAGAGTCTAAGTTGTTTTGGTGGGGAGCCCTGATATTTATTTCTGTGCTGCTGGAGACCTTGTAGAGAAATCTCAGCCTACCAAAGGCCAGAACAGAAAGGGCGGAAACGATTTGACATTCTCTGGCTGGGATGCCTGGAGAATTACCCAGTGATCCACAATCACGTGGGTGAAGAAGGAGTTTGGGAAACTTTTGCTCTTTTTGTTTGTCGTTTGTTTGTTTTTGAGACAGACTTTTACCCTGTCACCCAGGCTGGAGGGCAGTGGCGTGATCTCGGCTCACTGCAACCTCCGCCTCCCGGGTTCAAGCGATTCTCCTGCCTCAGCCTCTGGAGTAGCTGGGATTATGGGCGCCCGCCACCACGCCCGACTAATTTTTTTTTTTTTTTTGAGATGGAGTCTTGCTCTGTCTTCCAGGCTGGAGTGCAGTGGCTCGATCTCGGCTCACTGCAACCTCCGCCTCTGGGGTTAATGCAATTCTCCTGCCTCAGCCTCCAGAGTAGCTGGGACTGCAGGCATGCGCTACTGCGCCCAGCTAATTTTTATATTTTTAGTAGAGATGGGGTTTCTCCATGTTGGCCAGGCTAGTCTCGAACTCCTGACCTCAGGTGATCTGCCCGCCTCGGCCTCCCCAAAGTGCTGGGATTACAGGCGTGAGCCACCACACCCGGCCCAGCTAATTTTCTTTTTTTTTTTTTTATTTGAGACAGAGTCTTTCTCTGTGGCCCAGGCTGGAGTGCAGTGGTATGATCTCATCTCGGTGCACTGCAACCTCCGCCTCCAGGGTTCAAGCAATTCTCCTGCCTCAGCGTCCCAAGTAGCTAGAATTACAGGAGTGCGCTACTGCGCCCGGCTAATTTTTATATTTTTAGGAGAGATGGGCTTTTGCCACATTGGTCAGGCTAGTCTCAAACTCCTGACCTCAGGTGATCTGCCCGTCTCAGCCTCCTGAGGTGCTGGGATTACAGGCGTGAGCCACCGCACCTGGCCTGGCTAATTTTTTTTTTTTTTCTTTGAGACAGAGTCTTTCTCTGCTGCCCAGGCTGGAGTACAGTGACACGATCTCATCTCGGTGCACTGCAACCTCCGCCTCCAGGGTTCAAGCAATTCTCCTGCCTCAGCCTCCCGAGTAGCTGGGACTACAGGTGCACGCCACCACGCCTGGCTAATGTTTGTATTTTTAGTAGAGACGGGGTTTCACCATGTTGGCCAGGCTGGTCTCGAACTCCTGACCTCAAGCGATCCCCCCACCCCCTGCCCCCTTGCCTCAGCCCCCCAAAGTGCTGGGATTACAGGCGTGAGCCACCGCACCTGGCCCGGCTAATTTTTTTTTTTTTTTCTTTGAGACAGAGTCTTTCTCTGTTGCCCAGGCTGGAGTGCAGTGGCACGATCTCGGTGCACTGCAACGTCCGCCTCCAGGGTTCAATCAATTCTGCTGCCTCAGCCTCCCGAGTAGCTGGGACTACAGGCGCCCGCCACCACGCCTGGCTAATGTTTGTATTTTTAGTAGGGACAGGGTTTCACCATGTTAGCCAGGCTGGTCTCGAACTCCTGACCTCAGGTGATCCACCCGCCTCGGCCTCCCAGAGTGCTGGGATGACAGGCGTGAGCCACCACACCCGACCAAGTCTGGGAAAGCTTTGACAAAAACGTCACTTTTCCTGGGAGCTGGTGGCACCAAATGACTGTTGACAAATTCTTTCAGGGTGAAATTGAGCCGGTTGTCACCTTCGGTCACCAGCAAATAAGCCAGTGTGACAGTTGTCACGTCTTCCGTAGGCCTTAGCTCAAAGCAAATGTGGCTTGGTGTTTTCGTGGCCTGGTACAACCCTGACCATCTCCCTGTAAAATCCGCCCTCCTCTTTGGGCCTGAAGCAGACCCTCTCCCTTTTCAAACCTCATAGCAGGCTGGGCGTGGCTGCTCACGCCTATGATCAAAGCACTTTAGGCAGGAGGATTGCTTCAGACTTGAAGTTCAAGCTCAGCCTAGGTAACACAGTGAGGCCTCGTCTCTACAAAAAATGAAAAAATAGCTGGGCATGGTGGTAAGTGCCTGTGGTTCCGGCTACCCGGGAGGCTGAGGGAGGAGGATCGCTGGAGCCGAGGAGGTTGAGGCTGCAGTGAGCTGTGACAATGCTGCTGTACTCCAGCCTGGACAACAGAGCAAGACCCTGTTTTTCTTCCTCAAAACACACACACACGCACGCACACGCACACACACACAAAGTCCTTAGGAATTATGGTTCACATATGATGGTTTTTTTTTTTTTTTTTTTTTTTGAGACAGAGTCTTGCTCTGTTCCCCAGGCTGGAATGCAGTGGGGTGATCTCAGCTCACTGCAACCTCTGCTTCCCCAATTCAAATGATTCTTCTGCTTCAACCTCCCAAATAGCTGGGATTACAGGCACCTCAGCTCACTGCAACCTCTGCTTCCCCAATTCAAATGATTCTTCTGCCTCAGCCTCCCAAGTAGCTGGGATTACAGGCACCTCAGCTCACTGCAACCTCTGCTTCCCCAATTCAAATGATTCTCCTGCCTCAGCCTCCCAAGTAGCTAGGACTAGAGGCACCTGACACCACGCCCGGCTAATTTTGTATTTTTAGAAGAGACGGCGTTTCGCCATGTTGGCCAGGCTGGTCTCGAACTCCCGACCTCAAATGATCCACCCATCTCAGCCTCCCAAAGTGCTGGGATTACAGGTGTGAGCCACCCCGCCCGGCCTTTCTTTTGTAAGTATTTTAACCCTGGTTGGACTCAGGGGCGACTGCTCCATGGAGTCAAGGACGATCAGTACTTTCCTTTGGATTTTTTTACATTTTAATTTTAATTTGTATAGATTTAAGGGTTCCAGTTGCAGTTTTGCTCCACGGATATTGTGTGTGGTGGTGAAGTCTCTGCCTTCAGCATCACCAAAGGTTTTGTTCAGTCCTCAAATCATTGATTCCAGATACTGTTTAAAACCATTTTTTCAGGATAAATATTAACTTGTTAAGTAAAGTAAGGCTAAGCAGGGAAAAAAAAAGAAAAACACCTTTGGACTCAAAAGAGGCATGATGTATTTTATATCATGTTCTGCCTGATGGAGGGAAACTAATATTTCTATGCTTATGCTTTGGAGGACCAGGTGAAGCCCCAGAGCGGACGCCCATCAGTATGTTAGACGCTGTTTACTGACGTCCTACTATGTGCAAAGTTCTGAGTGGCAGGTTGTGAGGAAGAATGAATGACTTGATCTCTGAAAACTCATGTCCCTACTAGGCTAATCCAACACGGGACAGATACAGAAAGGAGATACCAGCCGGGCACGGTGGCTCACACCTGTAATCCCAGCACTTTGGGAGGCTGAGATGGGAGGATCATGAGGTCAGGAGTTCGAGAGCAGCCTGGCCATCATGGAGAAACCCCATCTCTACTAAAAATACAAAATTATCCAGGCATGGTGGCGGGTGCCTGTAATATGAGCTACTCTGGAGGCTGAGGCAGGAAAATCGCTTGAACCCAGGAGGTGGAGGTTGCAGTGAGCTGAGATCATACCACTGCACTCCAGCCTGGGCAACAAGAGCAAAACACCATCCCCCAAACGAAAACAGAAACAAAACAAACAAACAAAAACACAGGAGGGAGAGCTCAGCCTTATTTCTGCAAGGGTGACCAATGTGAGTCACGAGGGATCAGGTAAATGGGGTTTTGCAGACTGCATAGGAGTTTGCCAGGGAGACTTGGGAGAGTTTGTGGAGAGAGATCAATACTTGCAAACGCTTAGAGGTGTGGTTGTGGGCACCTTTAATGGGAATAGCAGAAAGGGGGTTGTATGAAGACAGAATCAAAGGGAATGTTATTATTTCTTCCAACAATCAGGTACCCCCCAAATCAGGGCATTTTTCTTTATAGTTGTTGTTATTTTAATTTGCCCTCCCGGGCTCTGCTGTTAGGACTGTAGGCTCTCGAGCCTTAATTTTTGCCTTCACTTTTATCTTAATAGTTATATATATATTTAAGATGTTAGTTAGGTATTCTTAATACCCCAATACAATTTTATAGTTAATTTTTTTTCAGAGGGGTTAGGTAGAGGTCCCTTTTAACACTCTAATGCAATCTGTCCAACCGTCACCAATATATAAACAGAGACATGAAGAATAACGGAAACCCATCGCTTCTCCCACCCCATCCAGCCCTCTGCGACGCTACCCACCACCCAAGGTGACTCTGTGTGCATTTTGATAGCCTTCATTTTCTGAATTTCCTTTGTTACATCACTTTATTGCATTTCTCTATTTTAACTGTCTCTAACTTTATGAAAAGTGTATATCATGCTCTATGTAATTTTTTGAGACTAGCATTTCCCACTCACAACGTCATTTCAAAGATTCATCCATACTGAGTTTCTGCTGTCTCTTCATTTTGGTGACACCGTAATATCCCAGCGGGTGAATATTCCACAACTTATGGATGCATCCTTCTGCCTATGGGCATTAGGTTATTTCCTCGTGGAAACAGGAAAATGGAAATAGGAATATTTCTATGGGGTATTTTGGGGCAGGGCTACTGTAAACATTTTTAGACATATTACGTGATGGGCAAATCAAGACTGCCTTGAGACACCCTTTTCACACCAATATTGAAAGACAGGACTAGCTGGATGTCCTAGGCTGACTCAGAATTCCTAAGCCTCGCTGGGGACGCTGACCGCACCCACCTTTAAACACAGGGCTTGTAACTCAGCTCACACCTGACCAATCAGGTAGTAAAGAGGGAGCTCACTAAAATACAAATTAGGCTAAAAGCAGGAGGTAAAGAAATAGTCAAATCATCTATCACTTGAGAGCACAGGGGGAGGGACAATGATTGGGATATAAACCCAGGCATTTGAGCCGGGAGGGGGCAACCCCCTTTGGGTCCCCTCCTGTTGGAATGGGAGCTCTATTTTCACGCTATTAAATCTTGCAATTGTACACTCTTCTGGTGCATGTTTGTTCCCGCTCGAGCTGAGCTTTCGCTCGCCATCCACCACTGCTGAACGCGGCCGTTGCAGACCCACCTTTGACTTCCACCCCTCCGGATCAGGCAGGGTATCTGCTGTGCTTCTGATCCAGCAAAACGCCCACTGCGGCTCCCAATCATTGTTCCTGAGTGTCTAAGTGTCCAGGTTCGTCCTAATGGAGCTGAACACTAGTCTCTGGGTTCCACGGTTCTCTTCCGTGACCCATGGCTTCTAGCAGAGCTACAACACTCAGTGCATGGCCCAAGGTTGCACTCGTTGGAATCCGTGAGGCCAAGAACCCCAGTTCAGAGAACAAAAGGCTTGCCGCCATCTTGGGAGTGGTCGGCCGCCATCTTGGGAGTGGCCCGCCGCCATCTTGGGAGTGGCCCGCCGCCATCTTGGGAGTGGCCTACCCCCATCTTGGGAGCTGTAAGAACAAAGACCTGCCTGTAACCATATGATTGGCAAAAATGTTAAAAATGAAGAATTCTGACAGTTGCAGATGTTGCCATAGGTGACAGAGATTGGCTTTCCTCAACATCGTAGGGCGAAATGTCCGTCTCGACCACCATTTTGGAAAGGGTTTCGCCTCATCTTATAAAGCTGAGAAACACAGGCTCCCCAGCCCAGCAATTGTACTCTGGGTGTGTCCCCAAGATGAACTCCAGCCTTTGGGTATTGTCAGAGGCGCTGGAACCGGAACAACTTCGGCTTGAATAGGGGCTGGGTAAAATGAGGCTGAGACGTACTGGGCTTCATCCCCAGATGGATAAGGCATCCTAAGCTGCAGGATGAGATAGGAGGTTAGCACAAGATACAGGCCATAAAGACCTTGCTGAGGAAAGAGCTTGCAGTAAAGAAGCCGAACGAAACCCACCGAAACCAAGATGGCAACGAGAGTGACCTCTGGTCGTCCTCACTGCTACACTCCCACCAGCGCTAAGACAGTTCACGAATGCCATGGCAACGTCAGGAAATTACCCTATATGGTCTAAAAAGGGGAGGCATGAATTATCCACCCCTTGTTTAGCATAAATTCCTTCCTGGGGACTCCAGGCGTCCTCCCTCTCTGGGGGTCTGGAATGGCATCCCTGGGCTTGTGGCTGCATCACTCCAGTCTCTACCTCCACTCACAGGTTCTTGGGTTAGAATATGAACGTATCTTTTTTGGGATACATAGTTCAATCCACTTCTTAAGTATCAAGTTCTCTCTGGAGGCTCTAGGGAGGATCCTTCCTTCCTCTCCCAGCTCCTAGGGGATTCAGAGTCCCTGGGCTTGTGGCCGCATCACTCCAGTCTCTGCCTTCATCTCCACGTGGCCTTCTCCTGTGTGTCTGTGTATCCTCTTCTGTCTCTTAAAAAGACACCTGTCATTGCATTTAGGGCCTACCCTACTCTACTCCAGGATGATATCATCTCAAGGCCCTTCACTTTATCACATCTGCAGAGACCCTGTTTCCAAATAAGTTCTTACTGCAGTTTCTGGGCTTTCAGATGTGGACAGATCTTTCTGGGGGCCACTGTTCAATCCAGTACAATTGTATCTAGTTCCCTCTGGAGGCTCTAGGGGAAGGTCCTTCCTGCCTCTCCCAGCTCCTGGGGTCTCCAGCATCCCTGGGCTTGTGGCCCCATCACTCCAGTCTCTGCCTCCATCTCCACGTGGCCTTCTCTTCTGTGTCTGTGTCTCCTCTTCTGTCTCCTACAAGGGCACCTGTCATTGCATTTAGGGCCACCCTACTCCAGGATGATCTCATCTCAACATCCTTCTCCTAAGCACATCTGCAAAGATCCCTATTTCCAAATGAGGTCTCATTACCAGGTTCTGGGCCTTAGGATGTAGACATAGCTTTTTGAGGGACCACTGCTCAATCCATTCCAGTTATATCCAGTTCTTTCTGGAGGCTCTAAGGGAGGATCCTTCCTGCCTCTCCCAGCTCCTGGGGGCTCCAGCATCCCTGGGCTTATGGCCCCATCACTCCGGTCTCTGCCTCCATCTCCACGTGGCCTTCTCTTCTGTGTCTATTTCCAAATGAGGTCTCATTACCAGGTTCTGGGCCTTAGGATGTAGACACAGCTTTTTGAGGGACCACTGCTCAATCCATTCCAGTTATATCCAGTTCTTTCTGGAGGCTCTAAGGGAGGATCCTTCCTGCCTCTCCCAGCTCCTGGGGGCTCCAGGCATCCCTGGGCTTGTGGCCACATCACTCCAGTCTCTGCCTCCATCTCCACGTGGCCTCCTCCTCTGTGTCTGTGTCTCCTCTTCTGTCTCTTACAAGGACAGCTGTCATTGGATTTAGAGTCCACCCTAATCCCATATGACCTCACCATAACTTGATTAAAACTGCAAAGACTGTATTTCCAAAGAAGGTGATGTTCACAGATTCTGAGTGGATGTGAATTTTGGAGAGGATGCAATTCCGTCCCCTGAAGAGTGTCTTGTGCTGTCTCCCATGTCCTCATCTGCTCTCATCTCCCAGAGACCCTGTGGGCATTGACCGGGGTGGTCCTACTGTGTCGCCACCTCCAGGGTCTTACCTTTCGCCAGGTGTGCCCACCTGGTGGCCGAATGGTGCAATGTGAAATGGTCTTCGCTCTCCGCTCCCTCATCTCTCTCTCTCTCTGTGTGTCCCTCTCTCTCTCTCTCTCTCTCTCTCTCTCTCTCTGTTTCTCCAGCATGCTGGTCCTGTCCACACCACCCCATCCAGCCGGGTGGACCCCATTCTCATCCACTCAGCAAGGGAGGAAAGTGCTCACATGAAAACAGGAGAGGATGTGAAGAGGGGCTTCGGAGCATGCAGCCAGGGCAAGAGGGTGGGCAATACTGGGATGGAGCCCAGGGCATTCTGTGGTCATCCCTGCACCTGCCTGGGGGCTTTGCCTGCATTCGCTCCTCTCCACCATGCACAGCTTCTCACTCTTCCTCCATGTGGTACACATTTTCCTGCCCAGGAGCTGCTCCCTGAGCTCGGGATGCTCTCCCTCTAGATCCCTACATGGCTGTCACCTTCTTGTCCACACTTAGCAAGACCCACAGTTGTTTGGTTCAGTCTTTGGGGGCAGCTGTCTCCTGAGCAAGACCACCTCTCTCAAGCCTAGAATGTGAGTCAAGGAAGCAGCCAGGAGCTGAACCAGCAGCACTAAAGCTACATCCGCCTCTTCCCAGGAAACGATGGTTTAGAATCATCCTTGTGCACCTGCCAGGATCATTAGACTCAAAACATAGACAAAGAAAAATAATAAGTGGGCCGGATACGGTGGCTTACGCCTGTAATCCCAGCGCTTTGGGGGGCTGAGGCGGGCGGATCACGAGGTCAGGAGTTCGAGACCAGCCTGACCAACATGGAGAAACCCCATCTCTACCAAAAATACAAAACTAGCCGGGCGTGGTGTGCATGCCTGTAATCCCAGCTGCTTGGGAGGCTGAGGCTGGAGAATCACTTGAACCTGGGAGGAGGAGGTTGAGGTGAGCCGAGATCGCGCCACTGCACTCCAGCTTGGGTGACAGAGTGAGACTCCGTTTCAAAAAAAAAAAAGGAACTGTATTTGCAGACTATGCCTCTGAAATGAGTTAATTTTAATCTATAAGACACTTAGGGCCGGGCGCGGTGGCTCACGCCTGTAATCCCAGCGCCTTGGGGGGCTGAGGCGGGCGGATCACGAGGTCAGGAGTTCGAGACCATCCTGGCTAATGCGGTGAAACCCCGTCTCTACTAAAAATATTTTAAAAATTAGCCAGGCGTGGTGGCGGGCATCTGTAGTCCCAGCTACTGGGAAGGCTGACGCAGGAGAATGGCCTGAACCCGGGAGGTGGAGCTTGCAGGGAGCCAAGATATTGAAGTAAGACGTGTCCCCTGGGAATGGGCCATCAATGAATGCACTTTGAGAACCCAAAACCCAGGAAGGTTTTCTCTGTGCCTCATTCTGTCTTTCTGAAACAACTCTACCCAACTGGGAAGGCGTCGGCATCGGGGCTAAAGTCACACACACACAAGCAGGGCTGGGTTTGGGGTGTGGGAGCCATGGATGGTGATAGGGTTTGGCTGTGTCCCCACCCAACTCTGCTCTTGTATTGTAGCTCCCTCCGTTCCCATGTGTTGTGGGAGGGACCCAGGGGAAGGTATTGAATCATGGGGAAGGGGAAAGGGAAAGAGGGGGGTCTTTCTCGTGCTATTCTCGTGGTGGTGAATAAGACTCATGAGACCTGATGGTTTTATAAAGGGGAGGTTCCCTGCACACATGTCAGACGTGCCTTTTGGCTTCCGCCCTGACTGAAGGGCCTCTGCAGCCCCGTGGAACTGTGAGTCCATGAAATCTCTCCCTTTTGGAAATCGCCCAGGCTCAAGTAACGTCTTTATCTGCAGCATGAACACAGACTAACACAGCTGGGTTTTAAAAGTCCTCTCCCCGGTAATCCCAGCACTTTGGGAGGCCAAGGCGGGCAGATCACCTGAGGTCAGGAGTTCGAGACCAGCCTGACCATCATGGAGAAACACCCGCCATCTCTACTAAAAATACAAAATTAGCCAGACATGGTGGCAGGCACCTGTAATCCCAGCTACTCAGGAGGCTGAGGCAGGAGAATCACTTGAACCTGGGAGGCGGAGGTTGCGGCCAGCCGAGATCGCACCACCGTACTCCAGCCTGGATGACAAGAGTGAAAGTCCGTCTCAAAAACAAATAAATAAACATAAAAGTCCTCTCTCAACAGACCGAATTTCAAGCTCAGATGAGGAACAGGGAAGCTGACGCTTGGAGATGCTGATTTTCCCCAAAGGATCCCAAAGCTCACAGACACCTTGGGATAGGATTTGGTTCCCATCCTCCAAGCCTTGTTCTCTGCAAGACAGACTTAGTGAGCTACCCTCAGTTCTTTTGTTTTGTTTTGTTTTGTTGAGACGGAGTCTCTCTCTGTCACCCAGGCTGGAGTGCAGTGGTGCAATCTCGGCTCACTGCAACCTCCGCCTCCCAGGTTCACGCCATTCTCCTGCCTCAGCCTCCCGAGTAGCTGGGACGACAGGCACCTGCCACCACACCCGGCTAATTTTTTGTATTTTTAGTAGAGACAGGGTTTCACCGTGTTAGCCAGGCTGGTTTCGATCTCCTGACCTCGTGATCCTCCCACCTGGGCCTCCAAAACTGCTGGGATGACAGGTGTGAGCCACCACGCCCGGCCCTAAGTGTCTTATGTATTAAAATTAACTCATTTCAGAGGCATAGTTTGCAAATACACTTCCTCTTTTTTTTTGAAATGGAGTCTCGCTCTGTCGCCCAGGCTGGAGTGCAGTGGCACAATCTCAGCTCACTGCAAGCTCCACCTCCTGGGTTCACGCCATTCTCCTGCCTCAGCCTCCCGAGTAGCTGGGACCACAGGCGCCCGCCACCATGCCCAGCTATTTTTTATATATTTTTTTTAGTAGAGACGGGGTTTTGCCACGTTAGCCAGGATGGTCTCGATCTCCTGACCTTGTGATCCTCCCGCCTCGGCCTCCCAAAGTGCTGGGATGACAGGCAGGAGCCACCATGCCCGGCCCCGTCAGATCTTATATTTGAATATGCACCTCATCCTCTCACTGTGAACAGGTATTTTCAGTTGCACAGAGTGAAGTGGACAGGAGCTGCGATGTAGCTGCTTTCTGCCCTTTTTCTCTTTGATGATCTTTGAGGGAAAAGAGTTAGGGACAAAATTAAAACACACACACACACACACACACACACACACACATACACACACACACATATGAAAACCACGATTCTTCTTTTCTTGTAATCCCAGCTCTAAGCAGATTTAATGGCCCTGTTACTGCCGAGCGAAATTAAGTCCTTATGAAACAACTTACAAAGCGCCTTTGTAGATTCCATTTCTGAATAATCAGGAAAGGGTTTGGGTCGTGTCTGGGCATCTGTTCCTCGTTACCACGTTGCCTCTCTGAGTACAGGGTTCTGTTTTCATTAAACACCTACTCCAGTGGGGCCACGTTGGGTTTTGTTTTTTGTTTTTGGTTGTTTTTTCTTTTCTTTTCTTTTCTTTTCTTTTCTTTTTTTTTTTTTTTGAGACGGAGTTTTGCTCTTGTTGCCCAGGCTGGAGTGCAATGGCGCGATCTCAGCTCACTGCAACCTCTGCCTCCTGGGCTCAAGCAATTCTCCTGCCTCAGCCTCTGGAGTAGCTGGAACTACAAGCACCCACTACCATGCCGAGCTAATTTTTGTATGTTTAGTAGAGATGGGGTTTCACCATCTTGGCCAGGCTGGTTTCGAACCCCTGACCTCAAGTGATCCACCCGCCTCGGCCTCCCAAAGTGCTAGGATTACAGGTGTGAGCCACCACGCCCAGCCTTTTTTCTTTCTTTCTTTCTTTCTTTTTTTTTCTTTGTTTTCATTCAAACAGGGTGGGGAGCTAGGGGAGAGATAGCATTAGGAGATAGCACCTAATGTAGTTGACAGGTTGATGAGTGCAGCAAACCACCATGGCACATGTATACCTACGTAACAAACCTGCACGTTCTGCACATGTACCCCAGAACTTAAAGTATAATAAATAAAATAAAGTAAAATAAATGCATAATATATAATATGTGGCTGAGTGCAGTCGTTCATGTCTGTAATCCCAGCACTTTGGGAGGCCAAGGCGGGCGGATCACGAGGTCAGGAGTTCGAGACCAGCCTGGCCAACATAGTGAAATTCCATCTCTACTAAAAATAAAAAAATAAGAAAATAAAAAATTAGCCGGGCGTGGTGGTGGGCACCTGTGATCCCAGCTACTCGGGAAGCTGAGGCAGGAGAATCGCTTGAACCCAGGAGGCTGAGGCTGGGGTGAGCCGAGATCGTGCCATTGCACTCCAGCCTGGGCGACAGAGTGAATTAAAAAAAAAGACAGAGAGAGATGACACTGTATGTCCACAGTTAGCCTGACAGGCAGGATACTTACCATCCGAGTGGTAACTGAGATGAAACGGGGGGTGGCGGGGGTAACTGAAGTGCAACCAGGAGGTCGTCGAGCTGAGAAATGGGAAGAAAAATGAGAAGAAATATATGAAGGGAAGATGCAGTTTAAGAGCAAATATCTGGCCCTCACGTCAGACGTATATGCGACTCGCGGCAAGTTTATATATATCTAGAAAAGGACTACAGGTGCATATCCTCACACACAGCTAATTTTTATATTTTTGTAGAGAGGGAGTCTTGTTATATTGCCTATGCTGATCTGAAACTCCTGGGCTCAAGCAATTCTTCCTATCTCAGCCTCCCAAGTGGCTGGGACTACAGGCACACACCACCACACCCAGATAATTTTTATTTTTTTGTAGAGATGGGGTATTGCTGTATTATCTATGCTGATCTGAAACTCCTGGGCTCAAGCTATCTTCCCATCTCAGCCTCCTAAGCAGCTGGGACTACAAGTCTCTACTACCACACCCAGATAATTTTCTTTTTTTTTTTTGAGACGGAGTCTCACTCTGTCGGCCAGGCTGGAGTGCAGTGACGCGATCTCAACTCGCTGCAAGCTCCACCTCCCGGGTTCATGCTATTCTCCTGCCTCAGCCCTCAGCCTCCCGAATAGCTGGGACTGCAGGCACCCGCCACCACGCCCAGCTAATTTTTGTGTTTTTAGTAGAGACAGGGTTTCACCTTGTTAGCCAGGATGGTCTCGATCTCCTGACCTCATGATCCACCTGCCTCGGCCTCCCAAAGTGCTGGGATTACATGCGTGAGCCAGCTAATTTTCATATTTTTGTAGAGATGGGATCTTGCTATATTGCCTACACTGGTCTCACAGTCCTGGGCTCAAACAATTCTTCCACCTTGGCCTCCCAAGTAGCTGGGACTACAGGTGCACACCACCACACCCAGCTAATTTTTATATTTTTGCAGAGATGGGGTCTTGCTATATTACCTATGCCTGTCTAAAACTCCTGGGCTCAAGTGATCTTCCCACCTCAGCCTCCCAAAGTGCTGGGATTACAGGTGTGAACCACCACACCCAGCTACTTTTTATATTGTGTTAGAGACAAGTTCTTGCTATATTAACTATGCTGCTCTGAAACTCCTGGGCTCAAGCAATCTTCCCACCTTGGCCTCCCAAACGGTTATGATAACAGATGTGAACCACCACACTCAACCTAGGCTAGCACTTTTTTTTTTTTTTTTTTTGAGACGGAGTCTCACTCTGTCGCCCAGGCTGGAGTACAGTGGAGGGATCTCAGTTCACTGCAACCTCCGCCTCCCGGGTTCATGCCATTCTCCTGCCTCAGCCTTCCGAGTAGCTGGGATCACAGGTGTGCACCACCATGCCTGGCTAATTTATGAATTTTTAGTAGAAACAGGGTTTCATCCTGTTTGCCAGGCTGGTCTCTAACTCCTGACCTCAGGTGATCCACCCGCCTCGGCCTCCCAAAGTGCTGGGATTACAGGCGTGAGCCACCACATCCAGCTGATTTTTGTATTTCTGGTAGAGACGGGGTTTCACTATGTTACCCAGGCTGGTCTCGAACTCCTGACCTCTGGTGGTCCACCCGCTTCTGTCTCCCAAAGTGCTGGGATTACAGGTGTGAGCCACTGTGCCCAGCCTTGTTTTTGAGACAGAGTTTCACTCTTGTTGCCCAGGCTGGAGCACAGTGGGGCCATCTCAGCTCACTGCAACCTCCACCTCCCAGGTTCAAGCGATTCTCCTGCCTCAGCTTCCCAACTAGCTGGGATTACAGGTGTGCGCCACCACGTCCAGCTAATTTTTGTATTTTTAGTAGAGACAGGGTTTCACCCTGTTGTTCAGGCTGGTGTCGAACTCCTGACCTCAGGTGATCTGCCCGCCTCTGCCTCCCAAAGCGCTGGGATGACAGGCGTGAGCCAACACGCTCGGCCAGTGTGTGTGTTTCACGAAGCTCCCCGTGATGACAAGGAGCTGTGGATGATGAAGAATCTTGCATTTCTCAGCAGCAGAATTTTCATGCCTTCGTCTCCACGTTCTGTGGATTCGAAATGATGCCTCATCCAGGCCATTAATTTCAGCCCTTCTATAGCCCTCCTTACACACGATAATCATGTCCATTTGGGCAATGACTTCTCTAGATGGCATCTCACCAGAGGCTAAGTAGTGGGTGCTGACACCTGATAGGAAATTCAGTCCGCGGCAGTTAATATATGGAAACGTGATTTGTACTTAATCATCCCACTGGGAGTCCTAACGGCAGGTAACTGGATGCAGGCATTTTAAAATGCACGGGTGGGTTACGGCAACCTCACTCGCCACGGGCTCTCTTCCCCGTAGACAGCCGAAGAGCTGAATAAATAAGGTACATTTCCCTGGCGTTTGACCCAACGCCTGTGTCGTCTTCCCCCTCCCCGCACCTGCCAGACGATTAACACCTTTCAGGGAGGCTCACATAACTATGCAGATCCACGGCTGGGATTTGCAGACTCTCATCCTGACGAGCATAGACCCTGACACTCCTTCTATTTACTGACACAGAGATCTCCTTTTTCATTAGAATAGAAATTTGTAGGCGACCGGCTCCTTCACTGTTTAATATTAAAGGATCAGAGACAATGCCTGGGTGGGGCGAAGGGAGGGGGGTGTGACAATTTGCAGGGTGACTTACCCGGCTTCCTGTGACACCAGCTAATTGGAAGGGGCAGTAATGATGTTCTGTTTTGGTCCCTGGGACCCCAGGATGGGGCTGAGACGGTATTTTTAGAAGTTGGCCGTGCTTACATTTTTGAGGAACCAATGACTTCTTTTGGTTGACTTTATTCCTTTTTATTTAAATTTAAAAACACTTCAAAGTACAAAATACAAGTGCTTCAAAACATACAGATGGGCCATGCACAGTGGCTGACACCTGTAATCCCAGCACTTTGGGAGGTCGAGGTGGGCGGATCACTTGAGGTCAGGAGTTCAAGACCAGCCTGGCCAACATGGTGAAACCCCGTCTCTACTAAAAATACAAAAATTAGCTGGACGTGCTGGTGCGCACCTGTAATCCCAGGTACTTGGGAGGCGGAGGCAGGAGAATCTCTTGAACCCGGGAGGCACAGGTTGCAGTGAGCTGAGATCGTGCCACTGCCCTCCAGCCTGGGCGAGAGAGTGAGACTCCATCTCAAACAAACAAACAAACAAACAAAATATAGATGGGTTTGTCCCAAATATAAACTTTCTTATTTCTCATATTTCTCCAAAAATCCCTCTTCATCCCTGTTTATGATTTTAATTCTACTATTTCTCTATAGATGTATACTGCTTTTATAATCATAATTATAAATTTTATCCTGGGGGCTGTGAATGGTAGCTCATGCCTATAATGCCAGGACTTTGGGAGGACGAGGTGGGCGGATTGCTGGAGCCCGGGAGAAATTTGAGACCAGCCTGGGCAACATGGCGAAACCTCCTCTCTACAAAAACACAAGAACAAAAATTAGCTGGGTGTGGTGGCAGGCACCAATGGGCACAGCTACTAGGGAGGCTGACAGGTAAAAGTATCTCTTGATCCCAGGAGGTTGAGGTTGTAGTGAACTGTGATTGTGCCACTGCACTCCAGCTTGGTGGACAGAGTGAGATCGTATCTCAAAAAGAAGGAAGGAAGGAAGAAGGGAGGGAGGGAGGGAAAGAAAGAGAGAAAGAGAAAAAGACAGAGATGGAGGAAGGCAGGAAGGAAAGAAAGAGAGAAAGAAAGAGAAAGAAAGAAGGAAAGAAAGAAAGAAAGAAAGAAAGAAAAAGAAAGAAAGAAAAAGAAAGAAAGAAAGGGGGGAGGGAGGGAAAGCAGAAAGGAAGAAAGAGAGAAAGAGACAGAAAAAAAGAGAGAGAAAGAAAGAAACAGAGAGAAAGAGGAAAAGAAAAAAAGAAAATTTTATCTTGCAAGATTGCCTGTTGTATTTTTGTTTCGATAGCTCACTTGTTACCCACTGATGTTATATTGTGTCTCTTTCTCCAAAGTATACATCGCTCTTTTTCCTTTTGTTTTGTTTTGAGACGGAGTTTCACTCTTGTTGCCCAGGCTGGAGTGCAACGGTGCCATCTCGGCTCACTGCAACCTCCACCTCTCGGGTTCAAGCAACTCTCCTGTCTCAGCCTCCAGAGTATCTGGAACTACTGGTGTTCGCCACCACGCCCGGCTAATTTTTGTATTATTAGTAGAGATAGGGTTTCACCATGTTGGCCAGGCTGGTCTCGAACTCCTGACTTCAGGTGGTCCACCCGCCTTGGCCTCCCAAAGTGCTGGGATTACAGGCGTGAGCCACTGCGCCTGACCAATTTTCGTATTTTTAGTAGAGACGGGGTTTCACCCTGTTGGCCAGGCTGGTCTCAAAATCCTGACCGCCTGATCCTCCCACCTTTGTCTCCCAAAGTGCTGGGATTACAGGCGTGAGCCACTACGCCTGGCTTTTTTTAAATTTTTATTATTTATTTATATTTATTTATTTATTTGAGAGAAGGTCTCACTGTGTTGTCCCGGCTGGAGTGCAAGGATGTGATCCTGGCTCACTGCGGCCTCAACCTCCTGGGTTCAAGAGATCTTCCCACCTCAGCCCCCTGAATAACTGGGATTACAGGGGTGCACCACCACACCCAGCTAATTGTTAATTTTTCTGTAGCCAGAGTGTTGCCATGTTGCCTGGGCTGGTCTGAAACTCCTGGCCACAAGTGATCCTCCCACCTCAGCCTCTCAAAGTACTGGGATTACAGGTGTCAGCCTCCATATCTGACCTGAAATGCCATTTTTGAGTTACAAGACAGAGAGACAGTGGAGAGATTTACTTTTTTCCTTCTTTTTTAGACAGTCTCACTCTGTCCCCCAGGCTGGAGTGCAGTGGTGTGATCTCAGCTCACTGCAAGCTCCGCCTCCCAGGTTCAAGCAATTCTCCTGCCTCGGCCTCCCGAGTAGCTGGGATTACAGGCATGCACCACCACGCCTGGCTATTTTTTGTATTTTTAGTAGAGACGGGGTTTCACCATGTTGGCCAGGCTGGTCTCGAACTCCTGACCTCAGGCGATTCGCCCACCTCGCCTCCCAAAGTGCTGGGATGACAGACATGAGCCTCCACATCTGACCGAAAATGCCATTTTTGAGTTACAAGACAGACAGTGGAGAGATTTACTTTTTTCCTTTTTTTCGTTTTTTTGAGACGGAGTCTTGCTGTGTCCCCAGGCTGGAGTGCAGTGGTGCCATCTCTGCTCCCTGCAACCTCCGCCTCCCAGGTTCAAGCAATTCTCCTGCCTCATCCTCCCGAGTAGCTGGGATTACAGGCGTGCACCACCACGCCTGGCTATTTTTTGTATTTTTAGTAGAGACGGGGTTTCACCATGTTGGCCAGGCTGGTCTCGAACTCCTGACCTCAGGTGATCCACCCACCTCGGCCTCCCAAAGTGCTGGGATTACAGGTGTGAGCCACCGCGCCAGGCCGGGATGTCTTTTTTCTTATTCTGTTTTCTATTTTCCAAGTGCACCAGGTTGATGATACCTATTTTCCTTTTCAAAAGAGGTGGGGTTATTGATTTTAAAAAGAAAAGACTTAGGAAAAAACCGAATTGGATGTTTTTCTGTTTGCAGGGTGAGGTTATAAGGCAGGAATTGACTCTGGAGGCAGGGCTTGGACCCTGGACCAAACTGGGAACCAACTCAAATACAGCTGGGGTGAAAGCCCCCCTCCATCGCACACACCCACCAGCGTGCAGGTCAGTGTGTCGTTGCCATGGCAACACGCCGGAAGTACCGCCCCCTTTCCATGGCAACGACCCGGAAGTTGCCACTCTTTCCCTAGAAATTGCTGTAGAGGGCCGGGTGCGGAGGCTCACGCCTGTCATCCCAGCACTTTGGGAGGCCGAGGTGGGTGGATCACCTGAGGTCAGGAGTTCGAGACCAGCCTGGCCAACATGGTGAAACCCTGTCTCTACTAAAAATAAAAAAAAATAAAAAATAAATTGCTGTTGCATAACCCGCCCCTTCATTTGCATGTAATTAGCGGCGGGTATAAATATGACTGCGGGACCGCCTCTGAGTCGCTGCTGTGGGCTCATTGCCTGTGGGGTAACCCAGCTCTGCAAGAAACAGCACCTTGCTGGGCTCAAGCGACCCTCCCACCTCAGCCTCTAGAGTAGCTGGGACTACAGGCAGGTGCCACCAGCTCTAGCTATTTTTTTTTTTTTTTTGTATTTGCAGAGACAGGGTTTTGCCTTGCGGTGACCCGAGATAGAGCCATTGCACTCCAGCCTGGGCAACAAGAGTGAAACTGTGTCTAAAAAATAAAATAACATAGCATAACATAACATAACATAACACAACACAACACAACACAACATAACAAACATAATACAGTAAAAATAAAATAAAATAAAAAAAAATAAAAATATAAAAATAAAATAAAATATAAAATAAAATAAATAAAATATAAAATAAAATAAAATAAAAAATAAAAATATAAAAATAAAATGAAATATAAAATTAAAAATAAAATAAATAAATAAATAAAATATAAAATATAAAATAAAATAAAATGTAAAAGTAAAATAAAAAATATAAATAAAATAAAATAAATAATAAAATATAAAATAAAATATAAAATAAAAATAAATAAAATATAAAAATATAAAAATAAAATAAAATAATAAAATAAATAAAATATAAAATATAAAATTAAATCTGCCATCTCACACTCCCGACTCACCCTGAATTCTTTCCTGGACATAGCCAAGAACCCTCCCAGCCTAAGCGTTAATTTGAGGGCCCACCTGCCCGACATCAGAGGCATATCTTGGTTGCAAAGGGTCCTAGAAAGAATACACTAAAGAAGGAGAGAGACTGGATATTTCACTCTGGGTCAACTCTTCGTTGCTGCTTGGAAGAGACCCCGTCACACGCCATGAATCCCAGGTGTCGTCTGCAGAGACTGTAAAAATATGTCTGAGGGATCCCCAAAAAGTTAAACACAGAATTTCCACAGGACCCAGAAATTTCACTTCTAGGTGTATAACCGAGAGAATTCAAAACAGGTGTCCAAATAGATTTTTGTCCTCGAATGTTCAAAGCTACATTTTTCTTACTGGGAGGCATTATGTGTCAAATTGACTGGGCTCTGAGGTGCCCAGATATTTGGCTAAACATGATTCTGGGTGTGTCTTTGAAGGTGATTCTAGGTGCTGTGATGTTGGTCTTCCTAGGCTTTCGGACTGGAACTCACAGCACCAGCTTTCTTGGGTATGAGGCCTTCAGATTCACAGTAGAACTCACACCGTCAGCTCTCCTGGGTCTCAGGCCTTCAGACTAAGATGGGAACGCACACCCTCAACTCTCCTGGGTCTCTGGACTTCAGACTCAGACTGGAACTCACACTCTCAGCTCTCCTGAGTCTCAGGACTTCAGACTCACACTAGAACTCACATCCTCGGCTCTCCTGGGTCTCAGGCCTTCAGAATCACACTAGAACTCACACTCTCGACTCTCCTGGGTCTCTGGACTTCAGACTCAGACTGAAACTCACACACTCGGCTCTTCTGGGTCTTGGCCCTTCAAGAACTCAGACCCTCAGCTCTCCTGGGTCTCAGGACTTCAGACTCACACTAGAACTCACACCCTCAGCTCTCCTGGGTCTCAGGTCTTCACACTCACACTAGAACTCACACCCTCAGCTCTCCTGGGTCTCAGGTCTTCGCACTCACACTGGACTCACACCCTCGGCTCTTCTGGGTCTCGGCCCTTCAGGAACTCAAACCCTCAGCTCTCCTGGGTCTCAGGACTTCAGACTCACACTGGAATTCACACTCTTAGCTTTCCTGGGTCTCAGGCCTTCAGACTCAAACTGGAACTCACACCATCAGCTCTCCTGGGTCTCAGGCCTTCAGACTGGAACTCACACCCTTGGCTCTCCTGAGACTCAGACCTTCAGACTCAGACTGGAATCCACACCATTTGCTGTCCTGGGTCTCCAGCTTGCTGACCTTGTATCCTAAAGTTTCTAACACTTCATATTCACTTGAGTCAATTCCTTATTAGATAGATAGATACATACATACATATGTACATACATACATACATACATACATAATCTCTTGTTGGTCATGTTCCTCTGGAGACCCTGATTAATGCATTCACAACAGCCGAAAGGTGGACCCAACCCCACACGCATCAGTGGTCATACGAAGAAACACAATGTGGTAGATCCACACAGTGGAATATTACGCAGCGATGAAAAGGAACGAGGCTCTGATACAGGCTGCCGCGTGCATGAACGTCGAGGACACCATGCTCACTGAGAGGTGCCAGACACAAAAGACCACACAGTGTTTCCTTCTGTGAAATTTCCAGGACAGGAAAATCCACAGAGAGGGAGAAAGTGGATTTGGGGTTGCTAGGGGCTGGGGAGGAAGAAAGGGGAGTGACTGCTTAATATTAGTTACAGGGTGTACTTTGGAGGACTATGGTGGTGTGGACCTAGACAGAGGTGATGGTTTCATAACCATCACCCATGTACTAAACGCCTCTGAATTATACACTGGGAAAAAAAAAAAAAAAAGGCCAGGCACGGTGGCTCACATCTGTAATCTCAACACTTTGGGAGGCCAAGGCGGGCAGATCACAAGGTCAAGAGATCGAGACCATCCTGGCCAACATGGTGAAACTCTGTCTCTACTAAAATTACAAAAATTAGCCAGGTGTGGAGGCTCACACCTGTCATCCCAGCACTTTGGGAGGCCGAGGTGGGTGGATCACCTGAGATCAGGAGTTCGAGACTATCCTGGCCAACATGGTGAAAGCCCGTCTCTACTAAAAACACAAAAATTAGCTGGGCATGGTGGAGGGCGCCTGTCATCCCAGCTACTCGGGAGGCTGAGGCAGGAGAATCGCTTGAACCTGGGAGGTGGAGGCTGCAGTGAGCCAAGATCGCACCACTGCACTCCAGCCTGGGTGACAGAGCGAGACTCCATCTCAAAAAAAAAAAAATTGAATCGTTTGCTATGAAAAT
The DNA here is from genome assembly GCF_029281585.2 of Gorilla gorilla gorilla. Classification (NCBI taxonomy): domain Eukaryota; kingdom Metazoa; phylum Chordata; class Mammalia; order Primates; family Hominidae; genus Gorilla; species Gorilla gorilla. Next base: position 7,785,100 of record NC_073248.2, read on the forward strand.
TTCACCTCAATGAAAAATAAAAATTAAAAGAGTATACTGATGGGGAAATAAGAGATTTAAAATTAAACACACCTGCTCCACTTCCCTTAACCCCGAGAACCGAGGCTGCCTGTCTCCTTTCCTTCGTGTTCTCCCTGCAGAGATGAGGCCGTAACAGAGAAGGCAGTTGTCACTGAGAAGGATCTCGTGGGCTGGAGGCATTCAGCAGCGACGTTTTCCCGCTGTGATATCCCCATACCCCCTTCTTATTCTTGTGAGCCGAGCCATATCTTACGCTGGGCTTGATTCAAGACAAGTTCAGCTTGACAATTACAAAGGCAATGTTGGATGTTGTATTCCTGACAATGAGTGTTTCACAGGGTGAGACCGTCAGGCGCCTGGCGGTGACGGAATCACAGCGGATCACGACCTCAGCTGATATTGTAGGATTTCCGCCTGCTCACCGAGTTATAAAGAGGAGTTTTGGGTGGAAGAAATCACCCTTTTTTCTTTTCTTCCTTCAGTCGGGCGTTTCTGGCAGCCAGGGTCCTCTTGTGAATGAAAGAAACGCTTTCCAACAATTGCTCTGTGTGTCTGTGACAAAAAAGACTCTGGGAGAAAAAGCTTTGCAGTTGACGTGGGCGCGGAGCACTAGGGCAGGCTTTGAAAGACTTCCCCGGCACGTCGGCTTTGGGGAAGTTCCACGTCGGCTCACACATGGCGTTTTGGAGACTGCAGATCAATGACAGGGGACTGTGAAGGTCTTCCCTGCCAGAGTGCACTCTCTGTACAGGAAAGAGATCTCAAACCCCACGCCTGCAGGGATGATGGCTGGGGAGGAGGAGGAGGTGTGCAAAGGAGAGTTGTAAGATTGCAGACGTGCAGCGACGTCTGGGTCCAGGAAGATTCCACACATCAGGGGAGAGTCCTTTTGATCTGCAAGATAAAGTCAGTTCTACAAAGCTCAGGAACAGCAGAGGTCTTCACGGAAGCTTTCACTGTCCTGTCTTTTGTCTGCCTTTGAGCTAGAATGAGGCGTGAACACTGCAAGCTTATTTCTCGGCCGGGCGCGGTGGCTCATGCCAGTCATCCCAGCACTTTGGGAGGCCGAGGCGGGCAGATCACTTGAGGTCAGGAGTTCGAGACCAACCTGGCCAACGTGGTGAAATCCCGTCGCTACTAAAAATCCAAAATAAAAAAAATTAGCTGGACATGCTGGTGTGTGCCTGTAATCCCAGCTACTTGGGAGGCTGAGGCAGGAGAATTGCTTGAACTTGGGAGGCAGAGGTTGCAGTGAGCCAAGATTGCAACACTGCACTCTAGCCTGGGTGACAGAGCGAGACTCTGTCTCAAAAAAAAAAAACCCAAAGACAAAAAGCAAATGCAAGGATATTTCTCATAATCCAACCAAATTGTCCATATATATATATATATATATATATATATATATATATATTTTTTTTTTTTTTTTTTTCTCTGAGACAGGGTCTTGCTCTGTTTCCCGGCTAGAGTGCAATGGCACAATCATGGCTCACTGCAGCCCCAAACTCCTGGGTTCTGGAGATCCTCCTGCCTCAGCCTACTGAGTAGCTACAATCTCAGGTGTGCACATGCCTGGCTAGGTTTTTCTAATTTTTTTGTGGAGATGGGGTCTTGCTATGTTGCCCTGCCTGGTCTCAAACTCCTGGGGTCAAGTGATGCTCCTGCCTCAGCCTCTCAAAGTGCAGGAATTACAGGCATGAGCCACGGCAACCGGCCCTCTTAAATTTTTAATTCTGAGAAGCAAAGTCTAAGGTTTTGGAATTCTCAGCGTGCTGAGATGGTCCATCTGACATTATAATTATTTTTGCTGGGAATGGAGACCTGCTCAATGTTACTTATTGGCCTGAGAGTGTCCCAGAAGGAATAAACAAAAATCTGAATAATTCTGATTCTTCTGGAAGCTGCATTCCATTTTCTTTTTCCTTTCTTTTTTTTTTTTTTTTTTTTTTTTTTTTTTTTTTGTGACACAGTCTCGCTCTGTCTGTCAGCCAGGCTGGAGTGCAGTGGCGCGACCTTGGCTCACTGCAGCCTCCACCTCCCGGGTTCAAGCGATTCTCCAGCCTCAGCATCTCCCAAGTAGCTGGGACTACAGACACCTGCCACCACGCCCAGCTAATTTCTGTATTTTTGCTTTTTTATTTTATTTCATATTTGAGATGGAGTCTCACTCTGTCACTCAGGCTGGAGTGCAGTGGCGCTATCTCGGCTTACTGCAGCGTCCACCTCCCGGGTTCAAGTGATTCTCCTGCCTTAGCCTCCCAAGTAGCTGGGATTGCAGGCGCCCACCACCACACCCGGCTAATTTTTGTATTTTTAGTAGAGCAGAGGTTTCGCCATGTTGACCAGGCTGGTATCGAACTCCTGACCTCATGATCCTCCCGCCTTGGCCTCCCAACATGCTGAGATTACAGGCATGAGGCACTGCGTCCGGCTAATTTATGATTTTTTTTTTAGTAGAGACTGGGTTTCACCATGTTGGCCAGGCTGGTCTCGAACTCCTGGCCTCAAGCGATCCACACCCCACCCCCCGGCCTCCCAAAGTGCTGGGATTACAGGCATGAGCCACCGCTCCCAGCCTCATTTTCTTACTCTACTAGATTTTACTCACAGGCGGGGCATGGGGGGAGTATGAATTATGTTAAGTAGATACCTTGTGTAAAGGTTCAGCTGAGAAAAGTGAGAAGCAGGCACTGGTTTGGTTTAAGGAAACAGGTCTGGTTGGTGCAAGGCTATTAGTGGTGGCTTTTGCGTTCACTCTGACAGCGGTTCTATGGTCCAACATGGATGGCATTGTTTCCGGCTTGGAGTACGCGTGATGCTCTGTCAGGATTCACTGGCTCTCTGCCTTTGGTGTCTTTTTATTTTTTATTTTATTTTATTTATTTTATTTTTTTTGAGACGGAGTCTCGCTCTGTCACCAGGCTGGCATGCAGTGGCGCAATCTTGGCTCCCTGCAACCTCCGCCTCCCGGGTTCAAGCAATTCTCCTGCCTTAGCCTCCTGTGTAGCTGGGATTACAGGCATGCACCACCACGCCCAGCTAATTTTTTGTACTTTTAGTAGAGACGGGGTTTCACCATGTTGGCCAGGCTGGTCTCGATCTCTTGACCTCATGATCCACCCACCTCGGCCTCCCAAAGTGCTGGGATAATAAGCGTGAGTCTCACTCTGTCGCCAGGGTGGAGTGCAGTGGCGCGATCTTGGCTCACTGCAACCTCCACCTCCTGGGTTCAAGCAATTCTCCTGCCTCAGCCTCCCGAGTAGCTGGGATTACAGGCATGCACCACCACACCCGGCTAATTTTTGTATTTTTAGTAGAGCAGAGGTTTCGCCATGTTGACCAGGCTGGTATCGAACTCCTGACCTCATGATCCACCCACCTCAGCCTCCCAAAGTGCTGGGATTACAGGCTTTACCGTCCACATGGAAGGGACTGGATGGACCGTCAGCCCAAATGCCTGGCCCAGAGATCTCATCCAAGTCCCAAAAGAGCCAGAACTGAAGAGCTTTCAGTTGTGAAGGACAGAAAGGTCGTTCTATGGGGAGGAAGAAATGACAGATGTGTTCCCTTATCAATACCCACTACACAACAAACGTGTATCCAGTGCCTGCCCAGGACCTCTTGGCAGAGAATCAACAGGTGAGTAAATAAAAAATAATTGGGTGTGGCCAGGCACGGTGGCTCACGCCTGTAATCCCAGCACTTTGGGAGGCTGAGGCGGGCGGATCATGAGGTCAGGAGATGGAGACCATCCTGGCTAACACGGTGAAACCCTGTCTCTACTAAAAATAAAAAAAATCAGCCGGGCATGGTGGTGGGCACCTTAGTCCCAGCTACTCGGGAGGCTGAGGCAGGAGAATGGCGTGAACCCGGGAGGCGGAGCTTGCAGTGAGCCAAGATCGCGCCACTGCACTCCAGCCTGGGTGACAGAGCAAGACTCCATCTCAAAAAATATAAATAAATAAAAATAAGTGGGTGTATTCCTTTGACCTTTTCTTTCCCCAAGTCTCAAACTTGGAATCCGCGATTTAAATCCTCAGTGAAACAACTCACTGCAAAAGCTGGGTGCAGTGGCTACCGCCTGTAATCCCAGCACTTTGGGAGGCTGAAGCAGGTGGATCATGAGGTCAGGAGTTCCACACCAGCCTGGGCAACATGGTGAAACCCCGTCTCTACTAAAAATACAAAAATTGGTCAGCTGTGGTGGCTCACACCTGTAATCCCAGAACTATGGGAGGCCGAGGTAGGTGGATAACCTAAGGTCAGGAGTTTGAGACCAGCCTGGGCAACATGGTGAAACCCTGTCTCTACTAAAAATACAAAAATTGGTCAGGTGTGGTGGCTCACACCTGTAATCCCAGAACCATGGGAGGCCGAGGCAGGTGGATCACCTGAAGTCAGGAGTTTGAGACCAGCCTGGCCAACATGGTGAAACCCCATCTCTACTAAAAATGCAAAAAATTAGCCAGGTGTGGTGGTGCATGTCTGTAGTTCCAGCTACTCGGGAGGCTGAGGCAGGAGAATCACTTGCACCCGGGAGGCGGAGGTTGTAGTGAGCTGAGATCACGCCACCGCACTCCAGCCTGGCAACGAGAGCGATACTCTATCTCAAAAAAAAAAAAAAAAAAAAAAAAAGCTGACTTAAATCTACAGTGGGATAGTATTCACTGTTACAAAGAAGGAAATTCTCGGCCAGGCATGGCGGCTCATGCCTGTAATCCCAGCACTTTGGGAGGCCAAAGCAGGCGGATCACCTGAGGTCAGGAGTTCAAGACCAGCCTGGCCAACATGGTGAAACCCCGTCTTTACTAAAAATAGAAAAATCAGCCAGGTATGATGGCAGGTGCCTGTCGTCCCAGCTACTCAGGAGGCTGAGGCAGGAGAATCGCTTGAACCCGGGAGGCAGAGGTTGCAGTGAGCTGAGATCGTGCCACTGCACTCCAGCCTGGGTGACAGAGCAAGACTCTGTCTCAAAAGAAAAGACAAAAAACAAAATCAAACAAACAGCAGCAAAAACAAACAACAAACAATCTGACGTAAACCTACAGTGGGATGGTATTCACCGTTAAAAAGACGGAAATGCTAACATGTATTAGTCAAGTTTCTCTAAAGCGACAGGACTAATAAAATAAATGAATATATGAAGGGCAGTTTGTGAGGCTTCTGAGCCCAAGCCAAGCCATCGCATCCCCTGTGACTTGCACGTATATGCCCAGGTGGCCTGAAGTAACTGAAGAATCACAAAAGAAGTGAACATGCCCTGCCCCGCATTAACTGATGACATATTCCACCACAAAAGAAGTGAAAATGGCCAGTCCTTAAGTGATGACATTACCTTGTGAAAATCCTTTTCCTGGCCCATCCTGGCTCAGAAAGTTCCCCCACTGAGCACCTTGCGACCCCCACTCCTGCCCGCCAGAGAACAAACCCCCTTTGACTGTAATTTTCCTTTATCTACCCAAATCCTATAAAACAGCCCCACCCTTATCTCCCTTCACTGACTCTGTTTTAGGACTCAGCCTGCCTGCACCCAGGTGATTAAAAGCTTTATTGCTCACACAAAGCCTGTTTGGTGGTCTCCACACGGACGTGCATGAAAGAGTTTATCAGAAGAATCAGCTCACACGATCACAAGGTAAAGTCCCAAAACCTCAAAAGTAGGGAAGCTGACATGGCAGCCTTCAGTCTGTGGCCGAAAGCTCAAGAGTCCCTGGTAAAACCACTGGTGTCAGTCCAAGAGTCCAAAAGGTGAAGAGCTTGAAGTCTGAGTTTCAATGGCAGGAAGCGTCCAGCACAGGAGAAAGATGGAGGCTGGAAGATACAGCCAGTCTAGTCCTTGCATGCTCCTTTGCCTGCTTTATTCTAGCTGCGGTGGCAGCGGATGAGAGGGTGCCCACCCAGCTTGAGGGTGGCTGTGCCTCTCCCAGTCCACTGACTCAAATGTTATTCTCCTTTGGCAACATCCTCACAGATACACCCAGGAACAATACTTTGCATCCTTCGGTTCAATCAAGTTGACGCTCAGTATTAACCATCGCATAACACCTGCTCCAACACGGATGGACCTTTGAGAACACGACGCTGAGAGAAAGAAGCCAGACGCGAAAAGACAAATACTTTAGGATTCCCCTTATATGAGCTCCCTAGAGTCGTCGAATTTGTAGACACGGAAAATAGAGTGGTGGGTGCCAGGGGCTTGGGGAGGGAGAAAAGGGGACAGAGTTTCAGTTTTGCAAGACGGGAAACGTCAAAAAGATTTTTTGCATAAAAAGGGAAAAGACTTACCGGGTACGGTGGCTCATACCTGTAATTCCAGGACTTTGGAAGGCCGAGGGGGGCGGGGGGCGGATCATCTGAGGTTGGGAGTTCAAGACCAGCCTGAGCAAGATGAAGAAACCCTGTCTCTACCGAAAATACAAAAATTAGCCGGGCATGGTGGCAGGTGCCTGTAATCCCAGCTACTCGGGAGGCTGAGGTGGGAGAATCGCTTGAACCTGGGAGGCAGAGGTTGCAGTGAGCTGAGATCGCACCATTGAACTCCAGCCTGGGCAACAGGAGCGAGATTCCATCTCAAAAAAAAAAGGAAAACACATAAAATGGCTAAATTGCCCTCTTACAAAGCCTCAAGATGGTAAATTTTATGTCTCATGTGGGTTTCTTTTAACCTCAATCAAAAATTATGGAAACAAGATAAATACCAAAATTATATTTATAGGGTTTATACGGTTGTGACCCAAACAGTTGAATTTGTAGGGTTGTGACCCAGAGGGCTAAGATTTGTAGGGTTATGACCCAGAGGGCTAGAATTCACAGAGTTGTAACCCAGGGGGCTAAGATTTGTAGGGTTATGACCCAGAGGGCTAGAATACATAGGGTTGTAACCCACGGGGCTAAGATTTGTAGGGTTATGACCCAGAGGGCTAGAATACATAGGGTTGTAACCCACGGGGCTAAGATTTGTAGGGTTATGACCCAGAGGGCTAGAATTCATAGGGTTGTAACCCAGGGGCCTAAGATTCATAGGGTATGACCCAGAGGGTTAGAATTCATAGGGTTGTAACCCAGGGGGCTAAGATTCATAGGGTATGACCCAGAGGGCTAGAATTCATAGGGTTGTAACCCAGGGGGCTAAGATTCATAGGGTTATGACCCAGAGGGCTAGAATTCATAGGGTTGTAACCCAGGGGGCTGAGATTTGTAGGGTTATGACCCAGAGGGCTAGAATTCACAGAGTTGTAACCCAGGGGGCTAAGATTTGTAGGATTATGACCCAGAGGGCTAGAATACATAGGGTTGTAACGCACGGGGCTAAGATTTGTAGGGTATGACCCAGAGGGCTAGAATTCATAGGGTTGTAACCCAGGGGCCTAAGATTCATAGGGTATGACCCAGAGGGTTAGAATTCATAGGGTTGTAACCCAGGGGGCTAAGATTCATAGGGTATGACCCAGAGGGCTAGAATTCATAGGGTTGTAACCCAGGGGGCTAAGATTCATAGGGTTATGACCCAGAGGGCTAGAATTCATAGGGTTGTAACCCAGGGGGCTGAGATTTGTAGGGTTATGACCCAGAGGGCTAGAATTCACAGAGTTGTAACCCAGGGGGCTAAGATTTGTAGGGTTATGACCCAGAGGGCTAGAATACATAGGGTTGTAACCCACGGGGCTAAGATTTGTAGGGTATGACCCAGAGGGCTAGAATTCATAGGGTTGTAACCCAGGGGCCTAAGATTCATAGGGTATGGCCCAGAGGGTTAGAATTCATAGGGTTGTAACCCAGGGGGCTAAGATTCATAGGGTATGACCCAGAGGGCTAGAATACATAGGGTTGTAACCCAGGGGGCTAAGATTCATAGGGTTATGACCCAGAGGGCTAGAATTCATAGGGTTGTAACCCAGGGGGCTAAGATTCATAGGGTTATGACCCAGAGGGCTAGAATTCATAGGGTTGTAACCCAGGGGCCTAAGATTCATAGGGTATGACCCAGAGGGCTAGAATTCATAGGGTTGTAACCCAGGGGGCTAAGATTCATAGGGTTATGACCCAGAGGGCTAGAATTCATAGGGTTGTAACCCAGGGGCCTAAGATTCATAGGGTTATGACCCAGAGGGCTAGAATTCATAGGGTTGTAACCCAGGGGCCTAAGATTCATAGGGTTATGACCCAGAGGGCTAGAATTCATAGGGTTGTAACCCAGGGGGCTAAGATTCATAGGGTTATGACCCAGAGGGCTAGAATTCATAGGGTTGTAACCCAGGGGCCTAAGATTCATAGGGTATGACCCAGAGGGTTTGAATTCATAGGGTTGTAACCCAGGGGGCTAAGATTCATAGGGTTATGACCCAGAGGGCTAGAATTCATAGGGTTGTAACCCAGGGGGCTAAGATTCATAGGGTTATGACCCGTAGGCCTGGATTTGTAGGGCTGTGACTCATGGGGGTGGATTTGTCCAATGAAAGTCAAAGACTGTGGGAAAACTGATTCCTCTGTTTACACCTGGGTAGTGATTGAACCAGCCCACTCCACGCTAGGCTGCGTTCCACCATGTTCATTTCTCTCCATGCATGAAGTTACTCATGTTGAGCATCGGGCAATCTTCACGCAGAGATTGCTTTTCGCTCCTTCCTCTCTCTTTGGCAATTCTCTTTCCATCGTGCAGTGAAACACTGGGAAACTTTATTTGCCATGTTTTTGTGAGTGGTACTCAGGTTTTATGAGAGTCCCACAACCTTCCTGACATATGTCTTTCTGCTTTCAGACACCCATTTTTGGCATCCTTTTTTTTTTAATGTTAATTTACTTGGTATTCAAAAGTATGTCTCAAACTCAGGGTTGTTTCGATTTAATTTGAATTTTGCCTCCAGGTGCCATGGGAGACCCCCGGGCTGCTCCTGGGGCGCTGTGAACGTGTGACGTGGGGAGGGAAACGAACTCTGTGTGCCAAGCCCTCCGGGTACGTAAAGCTTAGAGGAGCTGAGACCTGGTGATGGGCTTCATGGTGCCTTTGGAGGAAGCCCTTTGGGGAATGTGATATGTCCCTTTGAGCCAAAGAGAGTCTAAGGATTTGTGTTCTGCTCCAAGGAGTAGGTAGAGTTTGGGGGAGGGATTTGCTGAAAAGGGGAGCTATAGGACTGGGACCTATAGCTGTAGGAATTATAGGCTGAGATCCACAGCTCTCTGGCATATAGGTGGCTCGATCTGTGGGGCTAAGAGTTGTAGGGTTATGACCCATAGAGCTGGATTAGTAGGGTCGTGACCCATGGTACTCGGTGGGACTCATAGGGTTATAACCCAAAGGGATGGATTCGTAGGGTTGTGACTCAGAAGGCTGAATTTGTCGGTTTGTGACCCAGAGGGCTGGAATTCGTAGCGTTGTGGCCCAAAGGGCTGAGATTTGTAGGATTATGAGCTACAGGACTAGATTCCTAGGGTTCTGACCCATGGGGCTGGGATTGATAGGGTTGTCACCCAAAGGGCTGAATTCATAGGGTCGTGACTCATTGTGCTGGATTTCCTGAGTTTTGACTCAGAGGGCTAAGAGTTGTAGGGTTATGCCTTATAAAGCTAGATTGATTGTGTTGTGATCCATGGGGCTGAGATTGATAGGGTTGCGACCCAAAGGGCCGAATTCGTAGGGTCGTGACTCATTGTGCTGGATTTGCTGAGTTTTGACTCAGAGGGCTAAGAGCTGTAGGATTATGCCCGAGAAAGCTAGATTGATTGGGTTGTGAACCAGAGGGCTACAATTCATAGGGTTGTGACCCAGAGAGCTAAGAGTTGTAGGGTTATGATGCATAGAGTTAGATTTGTATGGCTTTGGTCCATGGGGCTGGGATTCATAGGGTTGTCACCCAAAGGGCTGAATTCGTAGGGTTGTGACTCATAGGGCTGGATTTGCTGAGTTGCGATTCAGAGGGCTAAGAGTTGTAGGATTATGCCCCATAGGGCTGGATTCGTATGGTTGTGACCCATGGGGCTGGGATTCACTGGGCTGGGCATCTGTAGAGTTGTATTCATAGGGTTGGAATTCAGTGAATGGAGCTGATTAGGGCTCGGTCATATTTGCTTGATTTTATAAGGCTAGAACTCATAAGTCTGGGGTCTGTAGAGTTGGGAATTTTTAGGGCTGGACTCTATAGGGTTGGAATCCATACTGCTAGGACATGTATTGGTGTGACTCATATAAATGGATTTCATAAGGTTGATATCATACATTGAACCCGTTAGGGTTGATATCCTTGAGTCTGAAAAGTATAGGGTTGTGACTCATGGGGGTTACAGGCGTAGAATGGGTTTTAAACTGGACCACGAGTCATTCGAGTGATGCAGATAAGAGCTCGTAGGTGCAGCGGTGGGTGAGTGGGTGGGTTGGTGGGCATTAGCGTTCTGCTGGTGTCTTCTTCCTTCACATTCTTAATGTCAGAGGAGGGTATCAGGTGAGGTTGGAGGAGATGTTGGGGGCTGGCGGGGGAAACAAAAAATGTCTGATACTCCAGGAGGAGAGGAGAATGAATAGAAGGAAATATATGTATCATGGTTCTGGCCAGCAAGAAGCAGACTGTAAGGTTGGCTGCCATTGATTTGAAGTGAGACTCCTGGTTGGTTGCCATTGAAGTGAAGCTATTGGGGGTGCCCACAGGATATTCACGAGCTACATTGAGCCCTAGAGGTGTAGGCTGGGAGTGGGTTGAGATTTGGGTTATTCCAGAAATGTGCTTCATTTCTGGAGCAAGTAAAACAAAGCAAGCGTGGGCGTGCGTTGGGAATCTGTGCGAGAAAATGATGGTGGCTATTGTCCACATGATGGGGACAGGGTTGGGAGAGGTCATTAGGGAATGTGGCAGAAGACCTGGTCAAGGTATCAGTTTTTGGGGTTTTTTGTTGTTGTTGTTGTGTTTGTTTATTGTTTGTGTGTTTGTTTTTGAGATGGAGTCTCGCTCTGTCACCGGGCTAAAGTGCAATGGCGTGATCTCTGCTCACCGCAACCTCCGCCTCTCGGGTTCAAGTGATTCTCCTGCCTCAGCCTCCTGAGTAGCTGGGATTACAGGCGTCCACCACCACGCCCGGCTAATTTTTGTATTTCTAGTACAGACAGGGTTTCACTATGTTGGCCAGGCTGGTCTCGAACGCCTCACCTCATGATCCGTCTGCCTCAGACTCCCACAGTGCTGGGATTACACGTGTGAGCCACCGGGCCAGGCCAAAAAATGTACACAATTTTTTTTTTTTTTTTAGACGGAATCTTTCTCTGTCGCCCAGGCTGGAGTGCAGTGGCACGATCTCAGCTCACTGCAAGCTCCACCTCCTGGGTTCACGCCATTCTCCTGCCTCAGTTTCCCGAGTAGCTGGGACTACAGGCACCTGCTACCACGCCCAGCTAATTATTTTGTATTTTTAGTAGAGATGGGGTTTCACTATGTTGGCCAGGCTGGTCTCGAACTCCTCACCTCATGATCCGTCTGCCTCAGACTCCCAAAGTGGTGGGATTACAGGCATGAGCCACTGCACCTGGCCAAAGAATGTGCACACTTTCTTTCTTTCTTTTTTTTTTTTTTTTTTGAGACAGAGTCTCGTTCTGTCGCCCAGGCTGCAATGCAGTGGCACGATCTTGGCTCACTGCAAGCTCTGCCTTCCGGGTTCACGCCATTCTCCTGCCTCAGCCTCCCAAGTAGCTGGGACTACAGGCGGCCGCTACCACGCCCGCCTAATTTTTTGTATTTTTAGTAGAGACGGGGTTTCACCGTGTTAGCCAGGATGGTCTCGATCTCCTGACCTCGTGATCCGCCCACCTCAGCCTCCCAAAGTGCTGGGATTATAGGCATGAGCCACCGCGCCCGGCCAAAGAATGTACACACTTTTTAGGGTTGAGGAATTCCATAGGTTTTTAGGGTTGAGCAAATGCATACCCTTCATCAGATCCTCAAACAGCCTTGTCAAACCTGACTCCTCTTCCTATAACTTGTGGTGGATGAATATTACAAAAGAAAAGAAAACTTTGGTCTTGGCCAGGCGTGGTGGCTCACACCTGTAATCCCAGCACTTTGGGAGGCCGAAGCCGGTGCATCACCTGAGGTCAGGAATTCGAGACCAGCCTGCCCAATACGGTGAAACCCCGTCTCTACTAAAAATACAAAAAATTAGCCAGGTGTGGTGGTGGGCACCTGTAGTCCCAGCTACTCGGGAGGCCGAGGCACGAGAATCACTGGAACCCGGGAGGCGGAGGTTTCAGTGAGCCGAGATTGTGCCACTGCCCTCCAGCTTAGGCAACGAGAGCGAAACTCTGTCTCAATTAAAAAAAAAAATTGGTTTTATAGAGCACCAAAGACCAACCCTAAACAATGACATGCAATGTGGCAAAGTCAACCTTTAGAGAGCAAAGGATGCTATGAGCAGAATAGTATTACTATAAATAAATAGCCACAGAGAAGCCGGTGGAGGCTCATCCAAGTCGTCTTCATTCATTGCCTGAAATGTGGGCGTTTGTCTGTTTGCCAGATAACTCCGGCCAGAAATAATTTTGCGTGAATAGCACTGATCTTCCAGGATCTCCTTTTGGGCTGAGTTTAGTGCAAAAGTCGCTGATGTTTTCAGTTCCTTTGGTGGGGACTTATTCAAGCTCAGTGAATCTCCTTAAATAATAACCTCTAGCCGGTTCCTAGAAGCCTCCTTTCCTCTTTTTCCTCCTTTCCTGGAGAGACTGGATCCTTAGCCATTACATGAAGATTCCATTACTGAAGGCATCTGGTTGGTGCCCTGTTGGGTGGATTTTTCTTGATACGGAAGTCCAGGCTATGTCTCTCTCAGGAATTCTGCCTGTGTGAGTGAGTGCTCATTCCAGTGGGTAGCTGGGATCCCACAACTTTGCACTTTGCCTTATCTGTTGATACTGTTGACTGAGTTCAAACCTGCATGCTGGAAAGAATGAGGTTTAAACTCGGGCCATTTGTCTATGCTAGTGATATAAAAATGACATGCTCTGGAAAATAGTTTGGCAGTTTCTTTTAAAAGTAGACATTGAGCAATCACCTGACTGTTGCACTCCTGGGTAGTCAGCCCAGAGAAATGAAGACTTTTGCTCACACAAAAACCTTTAGGTCATGTTTGTAACAGGTTGGTTTGTAATACTCAAAAACTGGAAACAATTTAGATGTGCTTCATCAGCTGAGTGGGTAAACAAACTGTGATACATCTCTACCAGAGAATACTATCTGATAACAAAAAAGAACAGATTATTAACATATGCAACAACCTGGGTGAATCTCCAGGGAATTATGTCAAGTGAAAAAGGTAGCATTCTATATAATTCTATGTATGTAGCATTCTTGATCTGGTAAAATTATAGAAATGGAAAACAGATTAGTTGTTGCCAGGGATTAAGGAGGGAGTGGGGGCAGAAGGGAAGTGGGTGTGGCTACAAATAGGCAACAGCAAGGATTCTTGTAGTGATAGAAATGTTTTGTATCTTCGCTATATCAATGTCAATATATGGGTTTGATATTGTACTATCAAGATGTTACCACTGCAAGATGTTACCACTGAGGGAAACTCAGTAAAGAGTATATGAGAAAAAATAAAAAAAATAAAAATAATAATAAAGGCAGGCATTGCTACCTAGGGAGAAGGTTGAGACTCACAGAAGGGGATGGGGACATCTCTGGGGACCATTATCTCTGCAGTAAGAGAGAAAAATAGGTTGGGCATGGATCATGGTGGATCAGGTGGATCACCTGAGGTCAGAAGTTCGAGACCAGACTGGCCAACGTGGTGAAACCCCGTCACTACTAAAAATACAAAAATTAGCCTTGTGTGGTGGCAGGCACCTGTAATCCCAGCTCCTCGAGAGGCTGAGGCAGAAGAATCACTTGAACCTGGGAGGTGGAGGTTGCAGCGAGTTGAGATCACACCACAGCACTGCAGCCTGGGCCACAGAGTGAGACCCTGTCTCAAAACAAAAACAAACAAACAAAAAAAGACAGAGAGAAATAGAGAAATTGCAGCCATAACCAACTGAGTTCTGTCTTGGCATAGTGGACTAAATATCCCATCAAAATCCACATGTTGGAACCCGCATCTGCAATGGGGTGTTATTTGGACACGGAAACTTTGGAAGATAATTAAAATTAGATTAAATCTTGAGGATATATCCCTCATGATGGGATTAGCATTCTTATTTTATTTATTTATGAGACAGAGTCTCACATTGTCACCCAGGCTGGAGTGCAGTGGTGGGATCTCAGCTCATTGCAACCTCCACCTCCCGGGTTCACACGATTTTCCAGCCTCAGCCTCCTGAGTAGTGGGGATTACAGGCACCCACCACCGCGCCCGGCTAATTTTTGTATTTTTAGTAAAGACAGGGTTTCATCACATTGATCAGGCTGGTCTCGAACTCCTGACCTCAGGGGATCCGCCCACCTCGGCCTCCCAAAGTGCTGGGATTACAGGCATGGGCCACCGTGCTCGGCTGGGATTAGCGTTCTTACGGGAAGAAGAAGAGACACCAGAGCGCACTCTCTCTCTCTCTCTCTCTCTCTCTCTCTCTCTCTCTCTCTCTCTCTCTCTCTTTCTCTCTGCCATACGAGGACACAGGGAGAAGATACCGTCTGCCCACCAAGAAGAGAATCCTCACCAGTAACTGAATCTGGTGGCATGCAAACTGCAGGACTTCCAGTGTCCAAAACTATGAGAAATAAATGTGTAGTGTTTGTGCCCCATAGTGGATGTTTTTTTGTTTGTCTGTATGTTTGTTTTTGTTTTTGAGACAGAGTTTCACTCTGTTGCCCAGGCTGGAGTGCAGTGGCGCGATCTCGCTTCATCGCAACCTCCGCCTCCTGGGTTCAAGCGATTCTCCTGCCTCAGCCCCACGAGTAGCTGGGATTACAGGCATGCGCCACCACGCCCAGTGAATTTTGTATTTTTAGTAGAGATGGGGTTTCTCCATATTGGTCAGGCTGGTCTCGAACTCCTGACCTCAGGTGATCCACCCGCCTCGCCTCGGCTTCCCGAAGTGCTGGGATTACAGGTGTGAGCTACTGGACCTGGCCTAGTGGATGGTATTTTGTGATGGCAGCCCCAGCCGACTAACACACTCAGTTTGCAGCAGCAAAGTCAACCAGCCTTCTACCCAGGTTGGTGCTTAGCATGAAAGTTGGACCAAGCCCCCTTCCTTCTCCAAGTCATCATTCTTCACCAATTTCCCATCTCTGGGGACGTCTAGATAATAGTTTGTAGATGCTGCTCACATTCTATGCAATACCAAGGAAGCATATGATTCAAGTAAGTAACTCAGCTTTATCATTTCCTTGGGCACCTGTTCGTAGATTCAGATCCATTCGTTCATTTCTTCACAGTCAGTCATCCATCAGGCCAATGGGTATTTGCCACCTAAAAAGTAGATCATCGCCTGTCATCCCAGCACTTTGGGAGGCGGAGGAGGGTGGATCACGAGGTCAGGAGATCGAGACCATCCTGGCCAAGATGGTGAAACCCTGTCTCTACTAAAAATACAAAAATTAGCCGGGTGTGGTGGCTCACGCCTGTCATCCCAGCACTTTGGGAGGCCGAGGCGGGCGGATCACCTGAGGTCAGGACATCGAGACCAGCCTGGCTAAGATGGTGCAACCCCATCTCTACTAAAAATACAAAAATCAGCCAGGCACGGTGGCTCAGGCCTGTAATCCCAGCACTTTGGGAGGCTGAGGCAGGTGGATCACCTGAGGTCAGGAGTTTGGGACCAGCCTGGGCAATATGGTGAAATCCTGTCTCTACTAAAAATGCAAAAATTAGCCGGGCGTGGTGGCTCACGCCCGTAATCACAGCACTTCGGGAGGCTGAGGCAGGTGGATCACCTGAAGTCAGGAGATCGAGACCAGCCTGGCCAAGATGATGAAACCCTGTCTCTACTAAAAATACAAAAATTAGCCAGGCACGGTGGCTCAAGCCTGTCATCCCAGCACTTTGGGAGGCTGAGGCGGGCGGATCACGAGTCAGGATCGTGGTGAAACACCGTCTCTACTAAAAATGCAAAAATCAGCTGGGAGTGGTGGCGGGTGCCTGTAATCCCAGCTACTCGGGAGGCTGAGGCAGGAGGATCACTTGAACCCAGGAGGTGGAGGTTGCACCATTGCACTCCAGCCTGGGAACAGAGCGAGACTCCGTCTTAAAAAAAAAAAAAAAAAAAAAAAAAAAGTAGATTATTTCCAGAATGACAACATCCTTCCTCACCATTCGAAATAAACGGTTGCTGTAACATTTCCATTCTCCTCTCGGTGAGTTCTTTTCTTCATTTCGGTTTTCTGAGAAAGCAGTGAGCTCCACACAGATAATCACACAGTGATTCTGAGCAGGAGACATCGGTTTGAAACAGCGAGGTGTGGGGAGTGGAGCGGGAGGGTTTGTCTCTCAGGGGCTGTGTGATGAAGACAGCTTTTCCCCAGCCAGGCTGGGTTAACGAGGCAGGAAGCGTTCGGTGACATCATGACACTGCTGTGCTGCCAGATAGAAAAGGAGAGATTTTGTGTCTCTGAAAACTCAAGACAAAATAAATTGACCTCTGAGTGGAAATCTTTGCCATGGCTTCTCAGCCCACATTTTCAACCAGGAGAATTGTTTCTTAATTAAAAGAAAAAAAAAATACTCCAGCAAAGGAAAATAAGGGCTTCCATCTCAATCCACAAATACTCCAGTAAGGGAAGATAAGGGCTTCCATCTCAATCCACAAACCTGTGTGTGGTTGGTCCCCACTGACTGGGGGGACCCCGTCTTGGTCCTCACTGCCTGGGGACCAGTGACCCCGTCTTCAGGCACCGATGTTGCCTTTGATCTGGGACTCTGCACCTTCACCCTGACACGATCCAGCGGTCCAAGGGAGACAGCAGCCGGCTGGCGGGTTGACGTGTAGGGTGGTGGGGAGCAGGGAGAGGTGGGCTCCGCAGAGAGCTGCTACCTGAACCCGTTCCCTGACATCATTTTGTTACACCCCTCGGAGACGCGGAGGGGGGTGCCTGGGCCTCCCTGTCAGGGCTCCATAGCAGACCTTGTGTCTGCAAATGGCAGCTTGTCAGCCTCATCAGGCAAGAGCAAGTCTAGTAGACGTTGCTTTTTTTTTTTTTTTCCAATCCTGCCCCAGAGTCAATTAAAATACAGTAAGGCTGACATTTGCAGAATACAGAATGATCAAAGCCAAAAATGCCCATACAGCTTCTGACATAAAAACAGTGTGTTTGGCGGAAGACAGACACAGTGTAACAGGTCAGGTAATTATGAGAACATCTATGATATATCTGTTGCAGTTGGTTAGTTTGTACACACAATCACAGCCATCAAACAAAAGAGCGGGCTCTCTTCTCCTGACGGATGCGAGAGCCGCTGACACCGTCTCGTGACGCTGATACAGATGGCTTCTGCAGACAGACTGAATTAATTTGACAGTAAATAGGGGGTAGCGGTTACTGCCTTCTTTAAATATCTATTTTTTAATTGCACCTGAGCAGGTTTTATTTTTGCCCTTCTGGGGATTGCTGGCGAAGCATTTGGTGGTCTTATTAGCAATGCACTCTACTCCCATTTCATGTTACAGCCCTGGGCACAGGTGGGTTCATGCACACACACACATACTGTCACACACACACACGCATGCATGCATACAGCAAAGTTGTTTTTTTTTGTTGTTTGTTTTTTTGCTGTGTGTAAATACAGCATGTGCACAAAGACACTTTCTGCTGTTTTAGCGTTTGCATGCTAATTGCTTGAAAGCAATGCGTTTTTTTCCCCTCTCTTCCCAGCCCCCTCCTCCCAGAATCCATCCCCAACACCCAAAGCTGAACAGATGCGTTCATTATGGTGATTAAGGAATTCTCCCATCTTTTTGCCTCGATGTGTTTATTAAATTAATGAGGGATGAGACAGATGAATTTGTGCGCTCAGGGTACGACCAGGCAAAAGCCACGGGTGTATTTCACAGGGCTGGGTACTCTCTGCCATGCTAACGTCGTAATTGGCTTAATGGATTTTCCGTGATGCGGAATGTCTCTTTCCTCCTCTCTCAGGCAAACTAATTACAGCTTTTTACATTAAATTCTAATAGATTTCAATTTATCTCTTCTAAATTATCACAATAATTACAGTAATAAATTAAGCACGTTGACACCATTCATCAACACACTTTGAGTCTGGCGTTACAGCAGCGTGCTGTGGCACAGGCTGACTAAATAGACCTGCTGGGTGAGGATGATGGGGGCAGCGCTGAGAGAGAGTGTGTGTCTGTGTGTGTGCGAGCAGATTTGTGACGTTTTTCTGAAAGTCTGCAGAGAGTTCTCCCAAAAGAGAGTTGCATTAAAGGGTACGAATATTTAGAGAGAATCATTTTGTCTTCTCTCAAGTTCCCTGGTTGGTTGGTTTTGTTTTCGTTTCTTTTTTTTTTTTTTTTTTGAGACGGAGTTTCACTCTTGTCACACAGGCTGGAGTGCAGTGGCACGATCTTGGCTCACTGCAACCTCCGCCTCCTGAGTTCAAGCGATGCTCCTGCCTCAGCCTCCCGAGTCGCTCGGATTATAGGCACACCACCATGCTCGGTTATTTATTTATTATTTATTGATTTTTTTGTATTTTTAGTAGAGACAGGGTTTCACCACGTTGTCCAGGTTGCTCTCGAACTCCTGACCTCAGGTGATCTGCTCGCCTCGGCCTCTCAAAGTGCTGGGATGACAGGTGCGAGCCACCGTGCCCGGCTTTTTTTTTTTCTTTCCTGTTTCCCCAATGGGTCCGATTCCCCTGCCTCAGCCTCCCGAGCAGCTGGGACTACAGGCACCCGCCACCACACCCGGCTAATTTTTGTAATTTTAGTAGAGACGGGGTTTCACCATGTTGGCCAGGCTGGTCTCGAACTCCTGACCTCAGGTGATCTGCCCGCCTCGGGCTCCCAAAGAGCGTATTCAGGTCTCACCAGCGCAAATATGTAATCAACCGTGTCCCCTTTGCAGAGTAAGGTGGCCATGAGGTTTCATGTATATTATCGGGTCCTTCTATTCCATTTTAATGACGTCCCATTATTTCTGCAGAGAAGGTGAAAGTTCCACTTCAACATCCTTCATCAGAACCATCGCCCCCCAACTCCGCTCGCCACTGCCACCCAGACGTCAAATCCTAGAGAGACTTCAGATGGCCGGGAGAGGCCTTCCCGGCTTTCTTTGTCACTCCACGCCGAATCCGAGTGTCACACGTGGCCCACCTGTGAAGTTCCTGGCCGGTGCTGATATAAATGGTAACAGGGCCGATGGCCTGCGATTGTCAGAGATTGATTTAGACAGGTGACTTCTTCTGCTTTGTAAGGTAATGAGACCGAACTTTCAGACTAACTTTCCAAACTCTGGAGGTGATGGCTTCAGTGCAGTCAGTTTATGTAAAAGTTTATCGGCAGGCCGCGGTGGCTCACGCCTGTAATCCCAGAACTTTAGTAGAGACAGGGTTTCACCATGTTGGCCAGGCTGGTCTCAAACGCCTGACCTAATGTGATCCACCTGCCTTGGCCTCCCAGAGTGCTGGGATTACAAGCGTGAGCCACCATGCCTGGCCCAAGAAAACTTATTTAATTTTTATTTTATTTGTTTATTTTTTGAGAGAGAGTCCCACTCTGTCACCTAGGCTGGAGGGCAGTGGCGCAATCTCGGCTCACTGCAACCTCCGCCTCCTGGGTTCAAGCGATTCTCCTGTCTCAGCCTCCCGAGTAGCTGGGACTACAGCTGCCCGCCACCACACCTAGCTCATTTTTGTATTTTAGTAGAGACAGTGTTTCACCATGTTAGCTAGGCTGGTCTCAAACACCTGACCTCAAATGATCCACCTGCCTTGGCATCCCAGAGTGCTGGGATTACAAGCGTGAGCCACCACGCCTGGCCTAACAAAACTTATTTTAAATTAAGTTTCCAATTAAACTTATTGGAACACAGGTATGTGGTAAAATCTAAAATTTAATTTAAAACTTAAAAGCATTCCAATTAAAGTGAAATTAAATGCAACTAAATTGAAAATAAAATTAAAATGTATAATTTAGGGCACGGTGGCTCATGCCTGTAATCCCAGCACTTTGGGAGGCCAAGGCGGGTGGATCACCTGAGGTCAGAAGTTCAAGACCAGCCTGGCCAACATGGTGAAACCCTGTCTCTAATAAAAATACAAAACTTAGCTATGCATGGTGGCAGTCACCTGTAGTTTCAGCTACTCGGGAGGCTGAGGTGGGAAAATCGCTTGAACCCAGGAGGGGGAAAGGTGGGTGTGATGGCTGGAGCCCCAGCAGCTGTTTCTGACTCTGAGGTGTTGCTGGAATAGACATAGGGGAAACTTGACATTCTGCACCAATTTCTGCTTCTTGGTAGGAGAAAGGTGGGTGTGAGGGCGGGAGCCCCAGCATCCACATTGGACTCTGAGGCAGTGCTGGAATTGACATAGGGGAAGCTTGCCATTCTTCACCCATTTCTGCTTCTTGCTGGGGGAAAGGTAGGTGTGAGGGCTGGAGTCTCAGCAGCCACCTTGGACTCTGAGGTGATGCTGGAATGAATATATGGGGAAGTTTGCCATTCTTCACCCATTTCTGCTTCTCTTTGGGGGAAAGGTGGGTGTGAGGGCTGGAGCCATAGCAGCTGTTTTGGACTCTGAGGTGATGCTGGAATGAACACATCAGAGAGCTTGCCATTCTTCAGCCATTCCTGCTTCTTGCTGGAGGAAAGGTGGGTGAGAGGGCTGGAGTCTCAGCACCCACCTTGGACTGTGAGGTGATGCTGGAATGGACATAGGGGAAGCTTGACATTCTTCAGCCATTTCTGCTTCTTGCTGGTGGAAAAGTGGGTGTGAGGGCTGGAGCCCCAGCAGCTGTTTTGGACTCTGAGGTGACACTGGAAGTGAAAATCTCATATGCAGAATCCTGGGTCCTGGGAGGAGCACACAGTCCTGGGGTGGCTTCTGCAAGCCCTCCTTTTTCTTCTTCTTCTTCTTTTTTTAATATAGATGGAGTCTCACTCTGTCACCCAGGCTGGAGTTCAGTGACGTGATCTCGGCTCACTACAGCCTCCACCTCCCAGGTTCAAGCGATTCTCCTGCCTCAGCCTCCCGAGTAGCTGGGACTACAAGCACGTGCCACCACGCCTGGCTAATTTCTGTATTTTTTTTTTTTTTTTTTGAGACAGAGTCTGGCTCTGTTACCCAGGCTGGAGTGCAGTGGCACAATCTCGGCTAATTTAAAAATTAGCCAGGTATGGTGACACATGGTTGTAGTCCCAGCTACTCGGGAGGCTGAGGTAGGGGGATCGCTTGAGCCCAGGAGGTTGAGGATGCAGTGAGCTATGATATCTCAACCCTTTGGGAAGTGGAGGTGAGAGGATTACTTGAGGCCAGGAGTTCAAGACCTGCCTGGCCAACATAGCAAGACCCCATCTCTACAAAAAAATAGCCGAGCATGATGACCTGTTCCTGTAATCCCTCTGGGCTACTTGGGCAGCCAAGGTGGGTGAATCGCTTGAGCCCAGGAGTTCAAGACCAGCCTATGCAACATAGCAAGACCCTGTCTCTGAAAAAAACTTACAAATTAGCCAGGTATGGTGATGCATGGTTATAGTCCCAGCTACTCAGGAGGCTGAGGTGGGGGATCGCTTGAACCCAGGAGGTTGAGGCTGCAGTGAACTATGATGGTGCCATTGCACTCCAGTCCGGGTGAAAGAGCAAGACCCTGTCTAAAAAAAAAAAAAAAAAATTAGCAAGGATCTTTAAAAAGCAGAACAGAAAGACAGAGAGGAGTGATGCTTTAACATTCATGCAAGATGGTTAGAAATCCAAAGGGGAGTGAAAAATCAGGATCGAGGCAGGCAGCTCACACCCATGGAATCTGCAGCCACCCCCCAAAAAACCCACATGGGCTGTGCCCTTTGGAAGCTCCAGGAGCAAGCGGCCCCCACGCTGGCTTCCTCATCCATCTGTGGCTTTGGTTGTTGGGCATTTGAAGTTGCAAGGTGTCCGCCTGCCACAGAAACAAAAGGAGCAATCTCTCTCCCCTGATGGAAGCCAACAGCTGCTAAGAGGCCCGGAATGAGTGTGAGGAGATGATGAGCCTAGACACCTGCTCCTGGATCAGGCAGCCGCCGCGTGGGAATGAGCCGGTCAGCAGGCATCTGCCATCATTGCTCCCCAAAGCAGGGGTTCCCCAGGTGCCCTCAGCCCCACCCAGCCTCAAGGGTGGCTCTGAGACCACTGTGTGCTGGAATCAGCTGGAAAGAAGGTGGCTGGCTGGAGAGGGTCATGGCTGGATGGGCACCTGGTAGCCTGTGGCCCTGGCCTGGGTTCAGGGAGGGTGTGGGCAGAGGGCAGGAGGAAGGTGGGGAGGAAGACACAGCAGGAGAAGGAGTAGGTGAAGGGAGGCAGGCTGGGGGAAGAAGAGGAGGAGGAGATGGAGATGGAGAAGTTAGAGGAGGAGGAGATGGAGAAGGAGGAGATGGAAGAGGAGGACGAGATGGAGGAGGAGGAGATTGAGGAGGAGGAGATGGCGAAGGAGGAGATGGTGGAGATACAGGAGGAGAAGCAGATGGAGGAGATGGAGATGGAGGAGGAGATGGAGATGGAGGAGGAGAAGCAGATGGAGGAGATGGAGATGAAGGAGGAGATGGAGATGGAGGAGGAGGAGCTGGAGGAAGAGCAGACAGAGGAGATGGAGATGGACAAGGAGGAGAGGCAGGAGGCGGAGTAGATGGAGGAGGAGGAGGAGATGGAAGAGGAGGAGGAAGAGATGCAGGAGATAGAGGAGGAGGAGCTGGAGGAAGAGCAGACAGAGGAGATGGAGATGGACAAGGAGGAGAGGGAGGAGGCGGAGTAGATGGAGGAGGAGGAAGAGATGGAAGAGGAGGAGGAAGAGATGCAGGAGATAGAGGAGGAGGAGGAGGAGATGGAGGACGAGAAGGTGGAGGAGGAGGAGACAAAGGAGATAGAGATGGAGGAGATGGAGGAGGAGGAGATGGAAGAGGAGGAGGAAGAGATGCAGGAGATAGAGGAGGAGGAGGAGGAGATGGAGGACGAGAAGGTGGAGGAGGAGGAGACAAAGGAGATAGAGATGGAGGAGATGGAGGAGGAGGAGATGGAAGAGGAGGAGGAAGAGATGCAGGAGATAGAGGAGGAGGAGGAGGAGATGGAGGACGAGAAGGTGGAGGAGGAGGAGATGGAGGAAGAGCAGACGGAGAAAGAGGAGACAAAGGAGATAGAGATGGAGGAGATGGAGGAGGAGGAGAGGGAGAAGGCGGAATAGATGGAGGAGGAGGAGGAGATGGAAGAGGAGGAGGAAGAGATGCAGGAGATAGAGGAGGAGGAGGAGGAGATGGAGGACGAGAAGGTGGAGGAGGAGGAGATGGAGGAAGAGCAGATGGAGAAAGAGGAGACAAAGGAGATAGAGATGGAGGAGATGGAGGAGGAGGAGAGGGAGAAGGCGGAATAGATGGAGGAGGAGGAGGAGATGCAGGAGATAGAGGAGGAGGAGGAGATGGAAGAAGAGCAGAAGGAGGAAGAGGAGACAGAGGGGATAGAGATGGAGGAGATGGAGGAGGAGGAGAGGGAGGAGGAGGAGGAAGAGATGCAGGAGATAGAGGAGGAGGAGGAGGAGATGGAGGAAGAGGAGATGGAGGAAGAGGAGACAGAGGGGATAGAGATGGAGGAGATGGAGGAGGAGGAGATGGAAGAGGAGGAGGAAGAGATGCAGGAGATAGAGGAGGAGGAGGAGATGGAGGACGAGAAGGTGGAGGAGGAGGAGATGGAGGAAGAGCAGATGGAGAAAGAGGAGACAAAGGAGATAGAGATGGAGGAGATGGAGGAGGAGGAGAGGGAGAAGGCGGAATAGATGGAGGAGGAGGAGGAGATGCAGGAGATAGAGGAGGAGGAGGAGATGGAAGAAGAGCAGAAGGAGGAAGAGGAGACAGAGGGGATAGAGATGGAGGAGATGGAGGAGGAGGAGAGGGAGGAGGAGGAGGAAGAGATGCAGGAGATAGAGGAGGAGGAGGAGGAGATGGAGGAAGAGGAGATGGAGGAAGAGGAGACAGAGGGGATAGAGATGGAGGAGATGGAGGAGGAGGAGATGGAAGAGGAGGAGGAAGAGATGCAGGAGATAGAGGAGGAGGAGGAGGAGATGGAGGAAGAGCAGAAGGAGGAAGAGGAGACAGAGGGGATAGAGATGGAGGAGGAGGAGATGGAAGAGGAGGAGGAAGAGATGCAGGAGATAGAGGAGGAGGAGGAGGAGATGGAGGAAGAGGAGATGGAGGAGAGTGGGGAGATTTTCCTGCTCGAAACAGCGCTCAGCTTTGGGTGTGGTGATCAGCACCACGTGTTACTTTGTTTGACAAACATGCTTCAAAAAAAAAAAAGACACAGGAACGTGATTTCCACACAATATTTTAAAATACCACTGTCAGGAATTAATCACATACAAACAGATATTGTTTTCTGGACTTAAACAACTTTGAAAATGTCACATAATGTTCCTTTTCTGTATGGCTTTTTATACCTTTTAAGTTTATTCCAATGAGGTTTTAAGACAGGTAAGTTGCATAAATATCATATCAAGGTATTATAAGTAACTACATTTAAAATGACAAATCTGTGATCAGAAATGTGAAGTTTGATCCAGATGAACAGGAACTCTCAAAGCGCATGAAACAACCACTCGTGAGGATCTGATTCAAATGCAAAATTGATCCCTGCAATTGAAACCACAGTTACAATAAAAAGATATCCTAAACCAATTGAAACCAAAATTTCCAAAAATATACTTTTTAAAAAGATCAGAAATGAAAAAGTGTGAGTAAAATAAAGCAACTCAGCTAATCTCCTTTGAAAGTGAATTTGGTATGAGATTTGAAGTATGATTCATGGTCTGTGATGCTCCCCGGGTGTGGATGGAGCTGATCCATGGTCTGTGATGCTCACCTGGTGTGAATGGGGAAGGGCCATGGTCTGTGATGCTCCCCGGGTGTGGGTAGAGCTGATCTATGGTCTGTGATATTCACTTGTGTGGATGGAGCTGATCTATGGTCTGTGATGCTCCCCTGGTGTGGATGGAGCTGATCCATGGTCTGTGATGCTCCCTGGGTGTGGGTGGAGCTGATCCATGGTCTGTGATGCTCCCCGGGTGTGGGTGGAGCTGATCCATGGTCTGTGATGCTCCCCGGGTGTGGGTGGAGCTGATCCATGGTCTGTGATGCTCACCTAGTATGGGTAGAGCTGATCTATGGTCTGTGATGCTCACCTGGCATGGATGGAGGTGATCCATGGTCTGTGATACTCACCTGGTGTGAATGGGGAAGGGCCATGGTCTGTGATGCTCACTTGGTGTGGATGGAGCTGATCTTTGGTCTTTGATGCTCACTTGGTGTGGATGGAGCTGATCTTTGGTCTTTGATGCTCACTTGGTGTGGATGGAGCTGATCTTTGGTCTTTGATGCTCCCCTGGTGTGGATGGAGCTGATCTTTGGTCTTTGATGCTCCCCTGGTGTGGATGGAGCTGATCCATGGTCTGTGATGCTCACCTTGTGTGGATGTAGCTCATCCACGGTCTGTGATGCTCACGTGGGTCAGGTGGCGGTATCATAGGGCCTATAGTCTGATGCTCACCTGGACCAGCTCTCGCTGCTGCTGAAACAGGGACTCACAGGCATGTCTGCCACGGAACTGTGCCTGGGTTATTTAAGGACTGTGACCACTGACCCATGGAGCTGAGAGCACTTAACTGGTGTGAAGAAAGTGGGTTTTATACATGCATGCTGTGAAAATATTTTTATATCAGAATTAGGAACTAAATGTTATAATTAAACACATCTCTCCAATTAAGTTCTTGAACCAGCTAATTGCATGAGTCCACATAAACTTGCTTTAAAAAATAACAGTAGCCCATTTCACCTTATAGAAACTAAATTACCTCTTTAGCCACTAAGCATATACACAGATTATACCCATTAGCTTTTTATTTTTCTATCTTTACATAATGGAAATGTCTGAAAAATTGAAGATGAAAAAAACCCCGAGGCCTGAGGTCTGGCTTGAAATTAAGTGTGTTCTGCTCATTGTCACCAATTTTGTCTTAAATTACAAGGTGCAATTTCACATAAACATGAGTGTTAATGTCAAATTCCCCTTGTGGTCTCATCAGTATCTGCTATGTCTGCACAGCCCACAAACACAGGGCCAGGCTGGGCTCAGCATTAAATCGTGACTCTCCTCTTTCTTTCTGTGTGTGAACCTGGCAAACTTTAAAAAATAGAATAAATAAAATCGCTCTGTGCCTAAGCTTCCTCATTAGAAAAGTAAAAAGAAAGGCAAAATATTCCTCCAAAGATACTTTTAAGAATTAGGCCAGGCGTGGTGGCTCTCGCCTGTCATCCCAGCACTTTGGGAGGCCGAGGTGGGAGGCTCACTTGAGGTCAGGAGTTCAAGGCCAGCCTGGCCAACATGGCGAAACCCCGTCTCTACTAAAAATACAACAAAATTAGCTGGGCATGGTGGCAGGCTCCTGTAGTCCCAGCTACTTGGGAGACTGAGGCAGAAGAATCGCTTGAACCCAGCAGTCAGAAGTTGCAGTGAGCTGAGATCACACCACTGCACTCCAGCCTGGGTGACAAAGCAAGACTCCGTCTCAAAAAAAGAATTACGTCCACCCATCTGCTTCAAGTCTGCGCGTGCTACCTCCTGAATACACATCACATATTATTTTGATCTGGTATCACGATTAATTTACTAAGTATTATGATAATTTACTAAGTAAATTCCATGTTGAAATAGGAACCATTTTTCCTACAGTAGTTCACGCTATAGTGACTTACGTAGAAGATGTTTGCACAGTGAGCTATATCCTCCTGTAGAGCTATATCCTCCTGTATCTATCCTTCTCGCAGGCTCGACAAGGAACATTTTTCGAGCTCACGCTATAGTGACTAACGTAGATGTTTGCACACTGAGGTGTATCCTCCTGTAGAGCTATATCCTCCTGTATCTATCCTTCTCGCAGGCTCGACAATGAACATTTTTCGAGCTCACGCTATAGGGACTTACGTAGATGTTTGCACACTGAGGTGTATCCTCCTGTAGCGCTATATCCTCCTGTATCTATCCTTCTCACAGGCTCGACAATGAACATTTTTCGAGCTCATGCTGTAGTGACTTCCACAGAAGATGTTTGCACACTGAGGTATATCCTCCTGTAGCGCTATATCCTCCTGTATCTATCCTTCTCACAGGCTCGACAATGAACATTTTTCGAGCTCACGCTATAGTGACTTACGTAGATGTTTGCACACTGAGGTATATCCTCCTGGAGCGCTATATCCTCCTGTATCTATCCTTCTCGCAGGCTCGACAATGAACATCTTTTGAGCTCACGCTATAGTGACTTCCGTAGATGTTTGCACACTGAGGTGTATCCTCCTGCACAGCTATATCCTCCTGTATCGATGCTTCTCGCAGGCTCTACAAGGAACATTTTCCCACATGTTAACATCTCTGAAATCAGCACCTGTTCCCCAACTGTGGAAAATGTGTCGTGATTTAATTGGCAGCACTTTCGACTTTGTTTGGAAGGGGTGTGTGCATGAAATGATGATGTGTCTTTCCATCCGTGGAGTTTTAGGTTTGGTAACTGAGATGAGAATGACTCTTAAAAAGTATGTAGCTTGGCCAGGCGTGGTGGCTCATGCCTGTAATCCCAGCACTTTGGGAGGCCGAGGTGGGCAGATTAGCTGATGTCAGGAGTTCGAGACCAGCCCAGCCAACATGGTAAAACCCTGTCTCTACTAAAAATACAAAATTAGCCGGATGTGGTGGCGGGCGCCTGTAAGTCCAGCTACTCAGGAAGCTGAGGCAGGAGAATTGCTTGAACCCAGGAGGTGGAGGTTACAGTGAGTTGAGACGGTGCCACTGCTCTCCAGCCTGGAGGACACAGCAAGACTCCACGTTAAAAAATAATAAAGATAAAATAAAAAGTATGTAGCTCAACGTGTTCTTCTAGTGGGAGTGTTAAATACACAATAGCCAAGACACGGAATCAATCCATGTGTACATCAGTATATAAGTGAATAAAGAAAACGTGGTCCTAAGACAAGGCCTGGTGGCTCACACTTGTAATCCCAGCACTTTGGGAAGCCAAGGAAGGTGGATCAGTTGAGGTCAGGAGTTTGAGACAAGCCTGGCCAACATGGTGAAACCCTGTCTCCACTAAAAATACAAAAATCAGCCCAGCGTGCTGGCGGGTGCCTGTAATCCCAGTTCCTCTAGAGGCTGAGGCAGGAGAATTGCTTGAACCTGGGAGGCGGAGGTTGCAGTGAGCTGAGACCGTGCCACTGCACTCCAGCCTGGATGAGAGAGCGAGACTCTGTCTCCAAAAAACAACAACAAAAAAAGATATCTGTATACATAGATAGGTAGATACAGGTATAGATACAGGTATATAGAGTATACTTTGATATAGATACACATAGACAAACATACGTATAGGAACAGATAGGTACAGATATTGATATACATAGGTATAGCTAAGCATAGACCTACAGATATATCTGTAGGTATGGATGCAGATATAAATATAGAATATACTTAGATAGACACAGACATAGACATAGCTATACACAGATATAAATACAGATATCTGTGTACCTATAGCTATAATACACATAGTACAGATATTCATAGACATATATAGGAATAGATACAGACATGACTATAAATAAGTAAAGTTAGGTGTATCTATATGTAGACATAGGTATAGGTATAGAGAAAATACTGAAGTATACTTACATATAGATATATGTAGACACAGATATAATAGGTCTGGATATATACACAATACTTTTATATACATAGATATAAATAGGTATACATATATAGATAAACACACAGATATATGTATGCCACGCATATACACATGCATAAATTGGACAGCGTGAAATGGGGCTGGAAATTCTTCCAGATTTAAAGAATGCTTTCAGAGACCGGGCGCAGTGGCTCACGCCTGTCATCCCAGCACTTTGGGAGGCCGAGGTGGGAGGCTCACTTGAGGTCAGGAGTTCGAGACCAGCCTGGTCAACATGATGAAACCTCATCTCTACTAAAAATACAAAAATTATCCGGGCGTGGTGGCGCATGCTGGTAATCCCAGATACTCAGGAGGCTGAGGCAGGAGAATCGCTTGAACCCGGGAGGCGGAGGTTGCGGTGAGCCGAGATCGCGCCACTGCACTCCAGCCTGGGCGACAGAGGGAGACTCTGTCTCAAAAAAAAATAAAATAAAATAAACATTAAAAAATGAAAACATGCTTTCAGGAAACATGTTGATGATTTTAAAACATGACTTGTTGGGACCAAATTCTTAAAAAGCTGCGGAAGTCCACTGTGCCCCTCACTTTTTTGTGAGACCGTCCTGCCTTCTCGACCCACGTTGTCTGGTAAAACTCCAAAAGTCACTCCAGGGGGTGATTGGCCCACATCGATTTATCTGGGCCAACGTTAAGGGCTCTCTGAAAAAAATGGGCCTTGACGAGAGACCCCAGAACCTGCTCACAAAAACACTCAAACAGAACCTCGGTTCTCTCTCTCTCAGGTAGAAGCACTGCGTCTCGTCCGTTTGAATTTTCCTAAAATTTCACTGGTAAATATCCACAAGGAAAAGAACACAAAACTGGCCCGGCTGCTCCGCCCCAGAGGTTGGAATAAGAAAGCTCATCTCAGTAACGTGGCCGGGACGTTCCAAGCTCTCGGGCTTAGGAAACGGGTGGTGAATTGGCAGGTGCTCAGCCCATCTGTGAGGTTAGGCCTGGGAAACAAACCTTGTCTGCTGTTTGGGTTACGGTCACTAACTCTTCAAATCCCACACTGACAGAAAAAGAGAGAGAGAGAAAGAGAGGAGAGAGAAGGAGAGAGAGAGAAAGAGAGAAGGAGAGAGAGAGACAGAGGAGAGAGAAGGAGAGAGAGACAGAGGAGAGATAGAAGGAGAGAGAGACAGAGGAGAGAAAAGGAGAGAGAGAGACAGAGGAGAGAGAAGGAGAGAGAGAGAGGAGAGAGAAGGAGAGAGAGAGAGATGGAGGAGAGAGAAGGAGAGAGAGAGGAGAGAGAAGGATAGAGAGGAGGGAGAGAGAACAAGAAGGAGAGAGATAGAGACAAAGAAAGAGAGAAAGAGAGAGACAGAGAAAGAAAGACAAAGAGAAACAGAGAGAAAGAGAGACAGATAAACAGAGAAAGAGAGAGATAGAGACAGAAAGAGACACACAGAGAGAGATAGGGAGGGAGAGAGAGACAGAGGGAGGGAGGAAGGGAGGAAGATAAAGAGGGAGAGAGAGAGGGAGACAGAGGAGAGAAAGAAAAAGAGAGACAGAGAGGGAAGGAGAGAAACAAAGAGGGAGAGAGAAAGAGAGAGTGAGAGAGAAAGAGAGAGGGAAAGAGACAGGGAAGGAAAGGGAAAGGCAGAGAGAGGGAGGAAGGGAGGGAGGGAGAAACAAAGAGGGAGAGAGAAAGAGAGAGTGAGAGAGAAAGAGAGAGGGAAAGAGAGACAGGGAAGGAGAGGGAAAGACAGAGAGAGGGAGGAAGGGAGAGAGGGAGAAACAAAGAGAGAGAAACAGAGAAAGAGAAGAGACAGAGGAACAGAGAGACAGAGAAAGAGAGAGAAAGAGACAGAGAGAAAAACAGAAACAGAAAGAGAGAGAGAGGGAGGGAAGGAGGGAGAAAAAGAGAGACAGAGAGAGAGAAAAAGAGAGACAGAGAGAGGGAGGGAGGGAAGAAGGAAGGGAGAAAGAAAGAGAGGGAGAGAGAAAGAGAAAAAGACACAGCCAGGGAGGGCGAGAGAAAGAGAGACGGAAAGAGAGAGGGAGGGAGGAAGGGAGAAACAGAGAGAGAGACAGAGAAATAGCAAAAGAGAAAGACAGAGAAACAGAGAGAGAGAGGCAGAGAGAGAAAGAGAGAGAGAGGGGGAGGGAAGAAGAGAGAAAGAGAGAGAGGAAGAGAGAGAGAGAAAAAGAGAGACAGAAAGGGAGGGAGGGAGAAAGAGAGAGAGGGAGAGAGAGGGATGTCAGCCACTCTCGCAGGTAGCTCTGAGTGTGGTTGGTTGTGCCTCTGTGTGTATTCCAGCTGTTCACTCCTCCACCTCTGACTGCAAATGTGTGTGTGTGTGTCTGTGTGTGTTTCCAGTATCACCGACTCAACCTCACCCACGTGTAGGGAGCTGTGTGTTTGGGTGTGTAGGTTTTTGTGTCCGTGACATCTCGGATTATTGGTTTGCATAATAATTAGATTAAGGACATCTGGAAGTTAGTGGCAGACACCTGTTGATGGATCCGCTTAGGCAACACCTGTGAGGTGAGGACCTGCCTGTGAGCTCCCATTCATTTCTTCACTCATTCATTCATTCAGATGCCAACACAGCCCTACTCCACTCCAAGAGCTACCGTCAGCTGCAAAGAACCATTCCCTTCCCAGAGGGATTTGTAGGACCGAAACAAATAGCCACCTTCCAGCCAGGCGCGGTGGCTCGCACCTGTCATCCCAGCACTTTGGGAGGCCGAGGTGGGTGGATCTCTTGAGGTCAGGAGTTGAAGACCAGCCTGGCCAACATGGCGAAACCCCGTCTCTACTAAAAATACAAAAATTAGCCAGGTGTGGTGGTGCACGCCTGTAATCCCAGCTACTGGGGAGGCTGAGGCAGGAGAATCGCTTGAACCCGGGAGGTGGAGATTGCAGTGATCAGAGATTTTAGTCTCTCAGCCCTCTCCTTCCCCATGCTGGCAAAGTTCTGAATTTTGGGGTGTTCACCCCATAATTGGGTTTCACCACCCAGTGAGTTCCCCTTGTCCACTGCCTAGACAGAGACGATTTATCAAGACAGGAGAATTGCAATAGAGGAAGATTAATTCACACAGAGCGGGCTGTGAAGGAGATGGGAGGTTAATTATGACTCAAATCGGTATCCCTGAACATCTGGGGAGCAGAGTTTTTGTTTGTTTTTTGTTTTCTTTTGTTTTTGAGACAGTCTCACTCTGTCGCCCAGGCTGGAGTGTAGTGGCGTGATCTCAGTTCACTGCAACCTCTGCCTCCCGGGTTCAAGCGATTCTCCTGCCTCAGCCTCGCGAGTAGCTGGGATTACAGGCACCCGCCACCATGCCCGTCTAGTTTTTGTATTTTTAGTAGAGACGGAGTTTCACCATGTTGGCCACGCTGGTCTTGAACACCCGACCTCAGGAGATCCACCCGCCTCGGCCTCTCAAAGTGCTGGGATGACAGGTGTGTGCCACCATGCCCGGCTAGATTTTGTATTGGTAGTATAGATGGGATCTCACCATGTTGGCCAGGCTGGTCTCGAACACCCGACCTCAGGAGATCCACCCGCCTCGGCCTCTCGAAGTGCTGGGATGACAGACGCGTGCCACCGTGCCCAGCCCAGGAACCAGAGTTTTTAAGGACACTTTGGTGGGTGGGGGGAACCTAATGAGTCAGGAGTGCTGATTGATCAGGGATAAAATCGTCCTGAGTCAGAGCTGTCTTCTTGCGCTCAGTTAGTTCCGGGGTGGGAGCCACAAGATCCAATGAGCTGATTTATCCATCTGGGTGGATCATCTGAGGTCAGGTGTTCGAGACCAGCCTGGCCAACATGGTGAAACCCCATCTCTACTAAAAATACAAAAACTAGCCGGGCGTGGTGGCACGCGTCTGTCATCTCAGCACTTTGGGAGGCCCAGGCGGGCGGATCCCCTGAGGGCAGGTGTTCGAGACCAGCCTGGCCAACATGGTGAAATCCCATCTATACTACAAATACAAAAACTAGCCAGGCATGTGACACGTGTCTGTAATCCCAGCACTTTGGGAGGCCGAGGCGGGTGGATCCCCTGAGGTCAGGTGTTCGAGACCAGCCTGGCCAACATGGTGAAACCCCATCTCTACTAAAAATACAAAAACTAGCCGGGCGTGGTGGCACGCGTCTGTCATCTCAGCACTTTGGGAGGCCCAGGCGGGCGGATCCCCTGAGGGCAGGTGTTCGAGACCAGCCTGGCCAACATGGTGAAATCCCATCTATACTACAAATACAAAAACTAGCCGGGCATGGTGGCACACGTCTGTCATCTCAGCACTTTGGGAGGCCCAGGCGGGCGGATCCCCTGAGGGCAGGTGTTCGAGACCAGCCTGGCCAACATGGTGAAATCCCATCTATACTACAAATACAAAAACTAGCCAGGCATGTGACACGTGTCTGTAATCTCAGCACTTTCAGAGGCTGACGCGGGTGGATCCCCTGAGGTCAGGTGTTCGAGACCAGCCTGGCCAACATGGTGAAACCCCATCTCTACTAAAAATACAAAAACTAGCCGGGCGTGGTGGCACGTGTCTGTCATCCCAGCACTTTGAGAGGCTGAGGGGGGTGGATCTCCTGAGGGCAGGTGTTTGAGACCAGCCTGGCCAACATGGTGAAATCCCATCTATACTACAAATACAAAAACTAGCCGGGCATGGTGGCACGCGTCTGTCATCTCAGCACTTTGAGAGGCTGAAGGGGGGTGGATCTCCTGAGGTCAGGTGTTCGAGACCAGCCTGGCCAACATGGTGAAATCCAGGGTCTCCACAATATCTGCAGCACTAATCCTAGGAGCACTTTACTGAGGGCCAGAATCTTGCAGCCTCCATCTACGTGACTCCTAAACCACCATCTAATCTTGTGGCTAATGTTAGTCCTACAGAGGCAATCTACTCCCCAGGCAAGAAGGAGGTCTGCTTAGAGAAAGGGCTGTTATCATTTTTTTTTTTTTTTTTTTTTTGAGACAGGGTCTCACTCTGTCACCCAGGCTGGTGTGTAGTGGTGCGATCTTGGCTCACTGCAACCTCCACCTCCCGGGTTCAAGTGATTCTCCTGCCTCAGCTTCCTGAGTAGCTGAAACTACAGGTGTCCACCACCAGACCCTACTAATTTTTGTATTTTTAGTGGAGACGGGGTTTCACCATATTGGCCAAGCTGGTCTCGAACTCCTGACCTCAGGTGATCCACCTGCCTCAGCTTCTCAAAGTGCTGGGATTACAGGCATGAGCCACCACGCCTGGCCAGTCAAATGCCGTGATTCTATGAGAAGGACATTTTTTTTTTTGAGATGGAATTTGGCTCCTGTTGCCCAGGCTGGAGTACAGTGATACAATCTCAGCTCACTGCAACCTCCACCTCCGGGGTTCAAGTGATTCTCCTACCTCAGCCTCCCAAGTAGCTGGGATTACAGGCGCCTGCCACCTTGCCCAGCTAATTTTTGTATTTTTAGTAGAGATGGGGTTTCACCATGTTGGCCAGGCTGGTCTCGAACTCCTGACCTCAGGTGATCCACCCGCCTCGGCCTCCCAAAGTGTTGGGATGACAGGCGTGAGCCACTGAGCCTGGCCAGTGAAATGCTATGATTCTATGAGGACATTTTTTAAGTTGAATGACCTTTGAGAAGCTGTTTTCTTAGGACCTCTTTCCAGAAAAAGTAACTTCAGGACAAAGCGGTGGGCGGCTGGTTTGAGGCCCCGGGAGGGGGAAGGGCTACAGCTCAGCAGCATTCCAAGTGACTTGTTTTGAAAGAAATCCCTCCGTTTGAGGGTGTGCAGTACAAAACCACCGTCTTCCCTCTTGAAGAAACGCCGGGCAAATAGCAGCTTCGGGCATGTCCAAATTAAGGCATCAGTAACTTTTGCTTATACAATTTGTTGAATAAATAGGGTTGAATCTATTGAATAAATGAGTCAACATAAGCTTTGAAAACAATGTCTGAAGGCATCCTGTTAATGTCTATTTGCATAAGTGGTTAAGCTGTGAAAGGCAGTGGCGGCAGCCGCAAGTCCTAGGGAAAAAAAAAAAACAAAAAAAAACACAAACCATAAGCAATCAGGCAGCCCAGCTGTTTTCAACTCGTGCCCCCAAGGAGGCTCCAGAAAAACCTGTCGTTTGATTCATTCCGAGAAGACACCAGCTTCCGAAGAGTACATTACAGACTGAGGGTCTAAGCAAGAGCACCCAGGCTTACAGAGCGTGGCTGAGCTTTTTGTTTTACAGCCCAGAAAAGATGACACTGGCCCAAATGTTTGAAATAAAACACGGCCGGGTGCGGTGGCTCATGCCTGTCATCCCAGCACTTTGGGAGACTGAGGCGAGGGGATCACCTGACGTCAGGAGTTTGAGAGCAGCCTGACCAACATGGTGAAACCCCATCTGTACTAATAATACAAAAATTAGCCGGGTGTGGTGGTTCATGCCTGTAGTCCCAGCTACTCATGAGGCTGAGGGAGGAGAATGGCTTGAACCTGGGAGGCGGAGGTTGCAGTGAGCCAAGACCGCGCTGCTGCACTCCAGCTGGGGCAAGAAAGAAAGAAACAAGGAAGGAAGGAAGGAAGGAAGGAAGGAAGGGAGGGAGGAAGGAAGGAAGGAAGGAAGGAAGGAAGGAAGGAAGGAAGGAAGGAAGGAAGGAAGGAAGGAAGGAATAATGGACGTGTGTGTGCGTCCATGCAAGTGTGTGTACATGCTAGTGTGTGTGTATATGCGAGTGTGTTTGTGTGCATGCATGCTAGCGTGTGCATGTGTGTATGTAGGCGTCTGTATGCATGCATGCTAGTGTATGTGAACACACGTATATGTATGCTAGTGTGTGCATGCATGCTAGTGTATGTGAACACACGTGTGTGTGCGTGCATGCTGGTGTGTCTGTGCATGCTAGTGTGTGGGCATACATGAGTGTGTTTGAGTGCATGCGTGCTAGTGTGTGCATGTGTGTATGCATGCTAGTGTATTTGCGTGCAACGTGTGCGTTTGTGTGCATCCATGCTAGTGTGTGTACATGCTAGTGTGTGCATATGCGAGTGTGTTTGTGTGCATGCATGCTAGTGTGTGCATGTGTGTATGTAGGCATCTGTGTGCATGCATGCCAGCGTATGTGAACACAGGTATATGTATGCTAGTGTGTGCATGCATGCTAGTGTATGTGAACACACGTGTGTGTGCGTGCATGCTGGTGTGTGTGTGCATGCTAGTGTGTGGGCATACATGAGTGTGTTTGAGTGCATGCGTGCCAGTGTGTGCGTGTGTGTATGCATGCTAGTGTATTTGCGTGCAACGTGTGCGTTTGTGTGCATCCACGCTAGTGTATGTGCACACGTGTGTGCATCCACGCTAGTGTGTGTACATGCTAGTGTGTGTGCATATGCGAGTGCGTTTGTGTGCATGCATGCTAGTGTGTGTGTGTGCGTGTGTGTCATTTTTCCGCCATAATAGAGAGTAGAGAGAAGAGGTGAGATTAGAAAAGTTCAATTAAGCCTTTCAAAAGACCATCTGCCAAACGGTGACTGGGGCTCCTTGTAAACAAAATGTCTGTGCTGGTTACAAACACATGATCTTACCTATTGTATTGTGTTACAAATGAAAATGAGATTAAGCCACCTACACGGTACCTCTGTTGCATCTTCAATTTGTCATGGAGGCTGAGCGTCGCTGGTGTATATTCATCCCGCCTGATGAGCCCTCATTATCTCTGTAGCAGCGGTATACACGGTGCACAGCATAATCAAAGCCTGCGGGTACGTATTAATTATCCTTTTGAATAGTGATGAAATTTTAAAAACATCTCCTTTAGCTCATATCATCAGCAGATGAAACAAAGGCGCACGCAGCTTGTGCGCAGAGGTTCACATGTGTTTTTACATCTGTTCAGGATATTTCAATTTGAAGCTCAACAAGCAGACACTGCGATTAAAGAAGAGGATGAAGGGAGAGAGAGAGAGGGAGAGAGAGAAGAAGAAGGAAAAAAAAAAAAAAGCCTGCAATGACAAATAACAAATAGATCCCGTCCCCAGCTCACTGAGCAGAGAGGAAAATGAGTAACTCCTTCTCCAAGAATGCACCATTGCTTTATTTTTGTCTCTCTAAGGAGGATGATTTAAAAGCAAGAATCCATGCATGCAACGTGAGGTGTGTGGTGATGGCAAGTGCACCTGTTACCTCCGAACACCACAGCTCTCGTGCACAAACCTGCAGCTTGCCCTTCTCCCGGCAGCTTCTCTCCTGGGGTCCTGTTGGGGGGTGGGGGGGATCCCGGAAGCTCACAGAGAAGAAAGAAGAGAGCTGCCCTTTTCAGAGAGGCTCAGGCGGCGGTCTTTGTTTTGTCGCTTGAATTAGAATGCGGCTCTGGGGTGGTCTGTAGGGGGAGCAGAAAGAGAAGTACCCCGTGTGCGCCAAGAGGGAGGGGGTCCTTGGACATTGACAAGCTGTTTCAAGGAACTCCGTCCCCTGGGGTGAGAGAGGGCCCTGATACACAACCCCTTGCATGGAACACAGGACTTGTGAGTTCTGGGTAGAAAAGCTCCTTCCTGTTTGCAGGTATGACCTTAGATTTAAAAAAATAAAAATGCCGCATGCAAATGCAAATGTGCTTGTACTTCTGTGTTTCAAGGCATACAGAGGGTGTGATCAAACATGCACACTTAAAAGATGCCTTTGAATTATCTTTCAGAAATCAAAATGTAACCCAAAAGCCATTTGAACTATGCAAGAGCCGTACCGTTGAAAGGGTATGTGAAATGTTATTTAACTCAACGGGCCTCACATCCACAGGCGGTCGTAACATAACCTCCATGTTTCGTAAAAATTCAGTGTTATTTACAAGTGTATGCACCTATGAGGCTGGGTCATTGACAATGAATGAGCGTCTCCACCTCTAGGGTAACCATGAATCAAAAATACGGGATCCAGGGTTGAATCGGGTGCCTTGAATGAAATAAAAATAACATTCATTGAATGATAAAAGCGAATCCTATGGATTTTGCAAAAGTAGGTGCTCACATCGGCAGAAGCATCCGATTCAGAAAAATAAGGCGACCCTCCTACAAGCACCTCCTCCGAACTGGCCGTCTAGAGGCATTTTTTTATCCAGTTTGCTGAAAATCCAATGGGTGTGCCTTCATGAGGAAGTCTGCTGGGAAATATGGCTCCATGCCCCCATGAACTTTTTTGTTTGTTTGTTTGTGTTTTTTTTGAGACAGACTCTCACTCTGTCGCCCAGGCTGGAGTGCAATGGTGTGATCTCCGCTCACTGCAAGCTCCGCCTCCCAGGTTCAAGCTATTCTCCTGCCTCAGCCTCCTGAGTAGCTGGGATTACAGGTGCCCACCAACAAGCCTGGCTATATTTTTGTACTTTTAGTAGAGACGGGGTTTCACCATGTTGATCAGGCTGGTCTCGAACTCCTGACCTCATGTGATCCACCCGCCTCGGCCTCCCAAAGCGCCGGTATGACAGGCGGGAGCCACCGTGCCTGGCCCCCGTTAACTTCTCCAGCTTGCCTTTCTACCTGCAACCCGTTTGTCTAGTACATATCATTTGTGTTTCACCCTTTCTTCCGATCAGAAGACGCCATAATGCTATTTTCTAAGCAGCATTGGCCACTGGTCAGGTGCAGTAGCTCACTCCTGTAATCCCAACACTTTGGGAGAGGATGGCGGCTGGATTGCTTGAGCCCAGGAGGTGTAGGCCACCCTGAGCAACATAGCGAAACCTCATCTCTATTAAAAACAAAAACACGGGGCTGGGAGAGGTGGCTCACGCCTGTAAATTTCACCACTTTGGGAGGCCAAGGCAGGTGGATCACTTGAGGTCAGGAGTTTGAGACCAGCCTGGCCAACATGGTGAAACGCCGTCTCTACTAAAAATACAAAAACTAGTCAGGCGTGTTGGCAATTGCCTGTAATCTCAGCTACTCGGGAGGCTGAGGCAGGAGAATTGCTTGAACTGGGAGACAGAGGTTGCAGTGAGCCGAGATCACGCCACTGCACTCCAGCCTTGGTGACAGTGCAATACTCCACCTCAAAAAGAAAACACAAAAAATTAGCTCTGTGTGGTGGTACAAGGCCGTAGTCCCAGCTACATGGGAGGCTAAGGTGGGAGGATCACCTGAGCCCAGGGAGGTCAAGGCTGCAGTGAGCTGTGTGAGCCCCAGTGCACTCCAGCCTGAGTGACAGAGTGAGGCCCTATCTCAAAAAACAAAAGAACTGGCCACTGTTTCCAGATAGATGGATTTCTGCAAGGAACAGCACTGTGTGTTTAATGAAGTTAGAAGGACCAGCCGGGTGCAGTGGCTCACGCCTGTCATCCAGCACTTTGGGAGGCTGAGGCGGGCAGACCACGAGGTCAAGAGATCAAGACCATCCTGGCCAACACGGTGAAACCCCGTCTCTACTAAAAATACAAAAAATTAGCCAGGCGTGGTGGCAGGCGCCTGTAATCCCAGCTACTCGGGAGGCTGAGGCAGGAGAATGGCTTGAACCTGGGAGGCGGAGCTTGCAGTGAGCCAAGATCGTGCCACCACACTCCAGCCTGTGTGACAGAGCGAGACTATGTCTCAGAAAAACAAAAAAGAAAAAAAGAAAAAGAAGGACCGTTCAGCCCAGGGAAAGTCTCAACATACTCTTCACCCTGTTCCTATTATAACTGAAATTGCATCCCCCCAAAAAAGATTTGTAGAAGTCCTGACCTCCCCGCCCCCCCACCCCCACAACTACTTCAGAATGTAACTTTCTCTGGAAATACAGTGTTTGCAGCTGTCACGAGTTACGATGAGGCAACAGTGGACTGGGATAGGCTCTGATCTAATGACTGCTGCCTTTGTAGAAATTTTTTTAAAAATGTGGATACGTAGAGGCACAGACACACAGAAAAGCCACGTGGAGACGGAGGCAGAGACTGGAGTGATGAGGCCACAAGCCCAGGGATGCCTGGAGCCCCCAGGAACTGGGAGAGGCAGGAAGGACCGTCCCCTAGAGCCTCCAGAAGGAACTAGATACAATTGTAATGGATTGAACAGTGGCCCTCAGAAACACATATTCATGTAATAACCCCCAGAACCTGGCAATGGGACCTCATTTGGAAAAAGGGTCTTTGCAGATGTGATTAAGGATCTGGAGACGAGATCATCCCGAATTAGGATGGGCCCTAAACACAATGACAGGTGTCCTTGTAAGAGACAGAAGAGGGGACACACAGAGGAGGAGGCCACGTGGAAACGGAGGCAGAGACTGGAGTGATGCGGACACAAGCCCAGGGATGCCTGGAGCCCCCAGGAGCTGGGAGAGGCAGGAAGGATCCTCCCCTACAGCCTCCAGAAGGAAGCAAACACAATTGCAATGGTTTAGATGGTGAGCTCCAAACCATATGTCCATGTCCTAAGCCCCAGAGCCTGGGAATGAGACCTCATTTGGAAAAAGGATCTTTGCAGATGTGATTAACAATCTGGAGATGAGATTATCCTGGAGTAGGGTGGGTCTTGAATGCAATGACAGGTGTCCTTGTAAGAGACAGAAGAGGAGACACAGACACAGAGGAGAAGGCCACATGGAGACGGAGGCAGAGACTGGAGTGATGGGGCCACAAGCTCAGGGACGCCCGGAGCCCCCAGGAGCTGAGAGAGGCAGGAAGGATCCTCCCCAAGAACCCTGGAAGGAACTGAATATAATTATACTGGATGGAACAGTGGCCCCCAGAAAGATCTGTCCACATCCTAAAGCCCAGGACCTGGAATGAGACCGGATTTGGAAATAGGTTCTCTGCAGATGTAATTAGGTGAAGGACCTTGAGGTGAGATCGTCCTGGAGTAGGGTGGGTCTTGAATGCAATGACAGCTGTCTTTGTAAGAGACAGAAGAGGAGACACAGACACAGAGGAGAAGGCCACATGCAGAGGGAGGCAGAGACTGGAGTGATGCGGCCACAAGCCCAGGGACACCTGGAGCCCCCAGGAGCTGGGAGAGGCAGGAAGGATCCTCCCCTAGAGCCTCCAGAAGGAACCGAGCCTGCCAACACCTTGATCTGAGGCTTCTGGTCTTCAGAGCAAGGAGAGGGTACAATTCTCATGTTTTAAGACACGCAGTTATGGCAGTTTGTTTTGGTAACTGCCAGGAATTAATACAGTACCCGGACAGACTCCAAGGGTGACATGACGAGTGTGACTCAAGTGTAGCTGGTTTAGCCTCTGGGAATTTGCAGCGTGGTGAGAATAAGGAATAGAAAACATCACCAGAAGATGGGCGTGGTGGCTCACACCTGTAATCCCAGGACTTTGGGAGGCCGAGGCGGGTGGATCACCTGAGGTTAGGAGTTTGAGACCAGCCTGGACAACATGGTGAAACCCCGTCTCTACTAAAAATACAAAAAAATTAGCCGGGCATGGTGGCTCCCACCTGTAATCCCAGGACTTTAGGAGGCCAAGGCAGGCAGATCACCTGATGTCAGGAGTTCGAGACCAGCCTGGTCAACATGTTCAAACCCCGTTTCTACTAAAAATACAAAAGTTAGCCGGGTGCAGTGGCAGGCGCCTGTAATCCCAGGACTTTGGGAGGCCAAGGCAGGCAGATCATCTGAGGTCACGAGTTCGAGACCAGCCTGGCCAACATGGTGAAACCTTGTCTCTACTGAAAATACGAAAAATTAGCCAGGCAAGGTGGCACACGCCTGTCATCCCAGCACTTTGGGAGGCTGAGGTGGGCAGTTCACCTGAGGTCAGGAGTTCGAGACCAGCCTGGCCAACATGGCAAAACTCTGTCTCTACTAAAAATACAAAAAATTAGCCAGGCACAGTGGCTGACGCCTGTCATCCCAGCACTTTGGGAGGCCGAGGCGGGAGTTCAAGACCAGCCTGGCCACCATAGTGAAACCCCGTCTCTACTAAAAATACAAAAATTAGCCAGGTGTGGTGGTGGGTGCCTGTAGTCCCAGCTACTTGAGAGGCTGAGGCAGAAGAATCGCTTGAACCCGGGAGGCGGACGTTGCAGTGAGCCGAGATCTCACCATGGCACTCCAGCCTGGGTGACAGAGCGAGACTCCATCTCAAAAAATAAAAGAAAAGCAAAAGCACTGAAACTCACTGTGATTAAGGCACAAATTTTATCTTCCTATACCGCCTTGATTCTTGTTTAAATTTTGTCTTTTGCTTCCAGGCTGAGATTTCATGCCTGGGTTCAGCCTAAAGCGAATTTTAGCAGCTGAGTTATAAACCCCTAAAAATAGGTTTCTGTAGTCGAAATGCTGACACAGTGGATCTAGTTGGGAGGGAAGGAAGGTGGCAGAGTTCTAATGAAAAGGACACTCACTGCTTTGTCTTTGACTAACGTAAATAGCAATCAGGTTAACTTACAGTTTCCCTGCCTTACAGAGGCTTACAGGACATAGAAAACTTGTTTTTCTCTCCAAATAATAATAATAATAATAGATTACTCAATTCGCATGACAGATGAAGAAAAGTGAGGTTGTGTATGGCCTTAGAAATAACACTAATGGGCCGGGCGCCGTGACTCATGCCTGTAATCCCAGCACTTTGGGAGGCCGAGGCAGGTGGATCATTT
>NC_073248.2:7832500-7847500 GCF_029281585.2 Gorilla gorilla gorilla
GTCGAGTTCCGTTCGGAGCTGAGTCATGCTGAAATTCCAGCTGCATTCAGGACCTGCTGCGAATAAAACAGGTGAAGTGTCGGGCACGTTGGTTGCAGGTCTATAAAGTGGTTGGGATAAAGGACCCCAGAAGAAGGAAGGTCTGCCTGCAGGGTGAACGTGTTCCTCAGAGATCGCTCAAGCGTGGTCAATATCCCCCACGTTCCGAAGACACCAAACTCCTCACCCCATCTTCCCAATTCTCATCAACAAAGCAATGGATACTATTTTAGTTTCCTATAGCTTAAACAACACTCACTAGCTGGACGCGGTGGCTCACGCCTGTCATCCCAGCACTTTGTGAGGCCGAGGCGGGTGGATCACTTGAGGTCAGGAGTTCCAGACCATCCTGGCCAACATAGCGAAACCACATCTCTACTAAAAATACAAAGATTAGCCGGGCATGGTGGTGCATGCCTGTAATCCCAGCTACTCGGGAGGCTGAGGCAGAAGAATCGCTTGAACTCGGGAGGCGGAGGTTGCGGTGAGCCGAGATCGCACCACTGCACTCCAGCCTGGGTGACAGGGCAAGACTGTGTCTCAAAAAAAAAAAAAAATGAGGGGTTTGGGAAGAGGTTGTACATGGCCCTGTTTATTTTCTATCTATCTATCTATGTATCTATCTATCATCTATCTATATCTCTATCTCTACCTAGCTATCCATCTCTCTATCTGTCATCGCTCTATCTTGTCTATCATCTATCTATCTATATCTGTCTATCTATCTGTATGTATATATCCATCTAGCTATCAATCATCTCCCTATCTGTCTCTGTCTATCTATCTGTCTATCTCTATCTATGTATCTCTATATCTATTTATCCATCTATCTATTGATCATCTCCCTGTGTCTATCTATCTACCTATCTGTCTATCTCTATCTCCATATCTATCCATCTATCTATCGATCATGTCTCTCTCTGTCTCTATCATCTGTCTATCTATATCTATCTACCTATCTATCTATCTATCATCTATCTATCTATCGATCGATCATCTCCCTATCTGCGTCTATCTATCTGTCTATCTCTATCTATCTATCTATCGATCTATCTATCTATCTATATCTCTACCTAGCTATCCATCTCTCTATCTGTCATCTCTCTGTCTTGTCTATCATCTATCTATCTGTATCTGTCTATCTATCTGTATGTATATATCCATCTAGCTATCAGTCATCTCCCTGTCTCTGTCTACCTATCTATCTGTCTGTCTATCTGTCTATCTCTGTCTATCTCTATATCTATTTATCCATCTATCTATCAATCATCTCCCTATCTGTCTTTGTGTACCTATCTATCTATCTACCTATCTATCTATCTATCTATATCTCTACCTAGCTATCCATCTCTCTATCTGTCATCGCTCTATCTTGTCTATCATCTATCTATCTATATCTGTCTATCTATCTATATGTATATATCCATCTATCTATTGGTCACCTCCCTATCTGTCGCTATCTATCAATCTTTCTATCTATCTTCTATCTATCTATCTGTATGTATCTATCTATCCATTTATCTATTGATCATCTCCCTGTCTCTATCTATCTATCTATCTGTCTATCTCTATCTATCTCTATATCTATCTATCCATCTATGTATCGATCACATCTCTCTCTGTCTCTGTCTATCATCTGTCTATCTACCTGCCTGCCTATCTACCTATCTATCCACTTCCCAAAGGTTTAAATAAATTTGACCAGGCCGGCACGGTAGCTCACACCTGTAATCCCAGCACTTTGGGAGGCCGAGACGGGTGGATCACCTGAGGTTGGGAGTTCGAGACCAGCCTGACCAATATGGAGAAACCCCATCTCTACTAAAAATACAAAATTGGCCGGGCGTGGTGGCTCATGTCTGTAATCCCAGCTACTTGGGAGGCTGAGGCAGGAGAATCGCTTGATCCCGGGAGGCGGAGGTTGCAGTGAGCCGAGATCACACCATTGCACTCCAGCCTGGGGGACAAGAGTGGAACTCTGTCTCAATAAATAAGTAAATAAATAAATAAATAAATAAATAACTTTGACCGACTCTGCATCGAGCCCAGCTTCCTCTTGGTTCATCCCTCCCATCATAGCCACAGTGAGGCTCCGGCAGCCTTCTGGATTTCCTTTGCTTCCCCGTCTTCCTCCAATCTACTGTCCAACTGTTCCGTCAACTTCCCAAGAGGCCGCAGCCTCGAGGACCTGAGGCGTTTCACGTGTGCACACACGTGTACACGTCTCTGTACCAGTCAAGATGCTTACGCTTGATGGGAGCAGCTCTGCGCCCGGCACAGTAGCAGACACAAACAAAAGGGGACCCACGCTGTCCTCCAGAACCAAGCAGG
This sequence comes from Gorilla gorilla gorilla, assembly GCF_029281585.2. Classification (NCBI taxonomy): domain Eukaryota; kingdom Metazoa; phylum Chordata; class Mammalia; order Primates; family Hominidae; genus Gorilla; species Gorilla gorilla. The sequence goes on from NC_073248.2 coordinate 7,834,871, forward strand.
GTCTTTTCGAGGATGGGCCAGGTGGCTCACGTCTGTCATCCCAGCACTTTGGGAGTCCGACGCAGGCGGATCACCTGAGGTCAGGCGTTCGAGACCAGCCTGGCCAACATAGTGAAACCCCGTCTGTACTAAAAAAACAAAAATCAGCCAGGTGTGGTGGCGGGTTCTTGTAACACCGGCTACTTGGGAGGCTGAGACGGCAGAATCACTTGGACATGAGAGGCGGGGGTTGCGGTGAGCCGAGGTCGCGCCAGTGCTCTCCAGCCTGAGCGACAGAGCAAGACTCCATCTCAAAAAAAAAAAAGGGAAGTGAGGATGACTTTGGGGACAGCAGGGCTGTGACGCTCTCCTCCGCCCAGGAGGCCACCCAGACTCTATAGGGAAAGAGAGACAGCTGAGGTGCTGGATTCCAACCTGGGTGGGAAACTGCATTCTCAGCCACTTGGGGTTAGCCCTGAATGGCAGGAGCCCGTGGAAAGAAAAGTCTCTGCTCTGATTTCGATCATTTTTATGAGCTTTAGTCGATTTAATGTTCTAGGTTGGAGGTTGGGGGGGAGTGGGTTACGGTGTAATTTCCTTTCCTTTTGTTCATGTGTAATTAGAAATCCGGAGTGAGCAGAAGGACAGAGGAAAGGAATCTAATACAGTCAGAGGAAGGCGAGGTGCTTTTTGTTGTTGTTGTTGTTTTTGTTTTGTTTTCTGGGATGCATCAAGTTCAGTGATATCAGCACTTAACAAATAGCCAAGGGGACCCCATCTTCGCTGCAAATGCAGGGGGGCCTTCCAGCCTCCACACACATGGTCAGCACACGCCAGACACAATTTGCAACAGAGCTTTACACTTTGGGACCTCCTCTTTCTCTCTAATGTATGACCTCCATCTATTTAAAATGTTAACCAATAGAGAACACACACACACACGTGTGTGCCGATCTCAAATTACATATCACATGTGAGTCTTCGCATTTTAAAAGGTGATAAAAATGTCAGTAATATCATACATGCCAGCCACTCCAAAGATCCCCCACCCTCTAACGTCTACAAGGCTTGGGTTGTCTTAACGTAATTCCACGCGGAAACCAGGCTGCTGTGGAAAACACCAGTTCTCAAGATGGCAGCACACACAGAGGCTTTTGTTGAAAAGAGCATGAAAGAGAGGCTTGTCCAAGGTCTCCGGAGACCGGCTCACCGACCGTGATGAACACACACACCCGAAACTGCTGTTTTGACTTTGCGTTCATCATGAGTTCATTGTGGTTACATTTATTTAAACCTTTGGGAAGTGGATAGATAGGGAGATAGGCAGGTAGGTAGATAGACAGATGATAGGCAGAGACAGAGAGAGAGATGATTGATGGATAGATATATAGACACATAGATACAGAGATACAGAGATAGATACATAGATGATAGAGACAGACAGGGAGATGATGATAGGTAGATAGATAGATAGATAGATAGATAGATAGATAGATAGATAATGCATAGATAGATAGATGATACATAGATACATAGATGATAGAGATATAATCAATAGATGATTGATAGATACATAGATAGATAGATAAGTAGATATAGATAGATGATAGAGACAGAGAGAGATAATCAATAGATGATAGAGACAGAGAGGAAGATGATAGATAGATAGATGATACATAGATAGATAGATAGATGATAGATAGAGATATAATCAATAGATGATAGATAAGTAGATATAGATAGATGATAGAGACAGAGAGATAATCAATAGATAGATGATAGAGACAGAGAGGAAGATGATAGATAGATGGATGATACATAGATAGATAGATGATAGATAGAGATATAATCAATAGATGATAGATAGATAAGTAGATATAGACAGATGATAGAGACAGAGAGAGATAATCAATAGATAGACAGATGATAGAGACAGAGAGGAAGATGATAGACAGATTATAGCTATAGATAGATGATAGATAGATACATAGAGATACGTAGATGATAGACAGATTATAGCTATAGATAGATGATAGATAGATAGATACATAGAGATACGTAGATGATAGACAGATGGTAAACAGATAGATATCTAGATAGACAGATATAGATAGATGATAGAGAGAGAGGTGATCAATAGATGGATAGAGATGGATAGATACATAGATAATAGATAGATAGATGATAGATACACAAACAGAGATAGATAGATACATAAACGATAGATAGATGGTAGATATAGATTCATCATATACAAACTAGACTTTTTATATAACTCAAAAATTTAAGGTGCAAAATGTATATCAGACATTCCAGGAAACATGGTTTTCTGCTTTCAGGAGGCTTGGTAGGAAGTCTCACATTTTAATTACAAAATTATGACAAAATGGGATTTTTCTTTTTTCTTTTTATTTTTTTGAGACGAGTCTCGCTCTGTCACCGAGGCTGGAGTGCAGTGGCGCCATCTCGGCTCACTGCAACCTCCGCCTCCCAGGTTCAAGCGATTCTCCTGCCCCAGCCTCCCGAGTAGCTGAGATTACAGGCACCTGCCACCACGCCCAGCTAAATTTTTTTGTATTTTTTAGTAGAGACGGGGATTCACTGTGTTAGCCAGGTTGGTTTCAAACTCCTGACCTCAAATGACCCGCCTGCCTCGGACTCCCAAAGTGCTGGGATTGCAGGCGTGAGCCACTGTGTCTGGCCCACCAAATGGGGTCTTTACCTGAAGACACAGGACCCTTGACGAGAACACCCAGTTTTGGTTCGTTGGCCTCCAAAGTCCACAAACGGTTGTCTTGGGTGAGTTCCTAGCCATTGCCTCATTTCAGCTCCATTTTCTCATGTGAGCATATGGAATGCTAATAGCATGTACCTGGCAGAGGTATAGGACTCAACCGACGTGATATTGAAGTTGTACTTGCGGGACCTCAGCCTGAGATACTTGGACAAGGTTGTACCCAGGATTGTGCCCTTAAAAGTGGTCCCTCAGCCGGGCGCGGTGGCTCACGCCTGTAATCCCAGCACTTTGGGAGGCCGAGGTGGGTGGAACACGAGGTCAGGAGTTCAAGACCAGCCCTGGCCAACACGGTGAAACGACATCTCTACTAAAAACACAAAAATTAGCCAGATGTGATGGGCGCCTGTAGTCCCAGCTACTCGGGAGGCTGAGGCAGGAAAATCGGTTGAACCCGGGAGGCGGAGGTTGTAGTGAGCCAAGATCACGCCACTGCACTCAAGCCTGGACGGCAGAGCAAGACCCTGTCTCAAAAAACAAACAAACAGACAGACAAAACAGTGGTCTCTCATGGGATGGACTTCAGAGGCATGGTCCTGAGATGTCAGGACAAATTTGTGCCTGGAATTCCATGTTTGAGGTTCTCCAGGGATAGTCCCTTGGTGGAGAGAGACTTCTACACTTGATTGTAGCCAAAAGATTCTGTATTTAGAGTCTCTCAATACTGTGTGTCCCATGGGCTGCCGTGGAGAGACACCTCTAAATGTTTCCAGTGTGTGACTCTGATTTAAAAAATCATGAGAGGCCAGGCACGGTGGCTCACGTCTGTAATCCCAGCACTCTGGGAGGCCGAGGCGGGCGGATCACAAGGTCAGGAGATCGACACCATCCTGGCTAACACGGTGAAACCCCGTCTCTACTAAAAATACAAAAAATTAGCCAGGCGCGGTGGCGGGCGCCTGTAATCCCAGCACTTTGGGAGGCCGAGACAGGCGGATCACCTGAGGTCAGGAGTTCGAGACCAGCCTGGCCAACACAGTGAAACCCCATCTCTACTAAAAATACAAAAATTAGCCAGGCATGGTCGTGGGCGCCTGTCATCCCAGCTACTCAGGAAGCTGACGCAGGAGAATCGCTTGAACCCGGGAGGCGGAGGTTGCAGTGAGCCGAGATCGCGCCACTGCCCTCCAGCCTGGATGAGAGAGCGAGACTCTGTCTCAAAAAACAAAAGTATTTCACCCTCCTTCTTTCATACAACAGGAGAAATACTTTTTCCTCCTGCCTCTGCCTTTTTTGGGGGGGACAATTTCAATGAGATTCAATGAAAGTCGTTGGTGAATGGCTTTAACTTACTGTAATTTATTTCATGCAGTTCCATTAACTTCGGTCTGTTGAAGCTTGTGTACGTAAAAATAAAACCGGTCGTGAGCTTTGAAAATCCACAGTTTTACATGAAAGTGGTCTTTTACCTGAAAGCACTCGACTCCGTGCAGTCTTGGAATCTGGGATTCCCTTTGAAGGTAATACCCACAATTATGTGCGTTTCATAAATATGGAATTACGCGTTCATACTCCTGGTGATTAACTGGGATATGGCTTTTAAATCTAACTGTTAGTCATTGAAATCCTTTGCTGAATAAATTGAATCAGTTTCTAGAAGGTGGATACGGTTGTTTCACGTCTTTTCAGGGTAGAACCATATGCAGTTGAGTATCCCCGTCTGTGGAGCGTTGGAAAAGGCTGGGGAAAGTCTGAAGCCTTTGCTGGACCTTGATTTTGTCCCTCTGTCTTCTCCTTTGTGCACTTACGCTGGGAAATAAAATCTTTGCTAATAACGTCAGAAGAGAGTGCAGAAGCTTGGCGGGCGCGGTGACTCACGCCTGTAATCCCAGCACTTTGGGAGCCCGGGGTGGACCGATCTGGAGGTCAGGAGTTCGAGACCATCCTGGCCAACATGGTGAAACCCCGTCTCTACTAAAAACACAAAAACTAGCCGGGCATGGTGGCGGGTGCCTGTAATCCCAGCTACTCGGGAGACTGAGGCAGGAGAATTGCTTGAACCTGGGAGGTGGAGGTTGCAGTGAGCCGAGATCGCACCACTGCACTCCAGCCTGGGAGACGAGAGACTCTGTCTCAAAGAAAAAAAAAAAATTTATTCCTAAATTTGCAGTGTCATTCCTAAATGGGACACCATGGTAAGGAATGCAGGCAACCTCTTGAAATTAGGAAAAAATCCGGGAAAATGAATTCTCCCCTAGAGCTTGTAAGGGATACTTTGATTTTAGCCCTGTTAAGATTTATTTTGGACCCTGTTAAGATTCATTTTGGACTCTGACTCTGCCAGAACTGTAAGATAACAACACCTGTGTCATTTGAAGCCACGAGTTTGTGGTCCTTCGTTACAACATCTACAGGAGGATCCTAGGACCACTTTGTTTTTTTGTTTGTTTTTGTTTTTGTTTTTTTGAGACAGTCTCTCGCTCTGTCACCCAGGCTGGAGTGCAGTGGCATCATCTCGGCTCACTCCGCCACCCAGGTTCAAGCAATTCTCCTGTTTCAGCCTCCAGAGTAGCTGGGACTACGGGCGCGTGCCAGCACGCCGGGCTAATTTTTGAATTTTTAGTAGAGACAGGGTTTCACCGTGTTGGCCAGGCCGGTCTCGAACTCCTGACCTCGTGATCCACCTGCCTCGGCCTCCTGAAGTGCTGGGATTACAAGCGTGAGCCACTATGCCCAGCCTGTTTTTTTAATTAAGCTTTTTTTCCTCATGATCCAGTTTTCTCGTCTGAGTAGGTAAGAAAACCCCCAAACTGTAGGCTGATCCTCTGAACTTCTCCATCTCAAACCTGAGCCGTGTGCCAGAGGACGATGCCTCCGGGGTAGCATTTGGCTTCAGGGGACTTCCTCACCACCCCTCCCCACTCTGGTGAGGCTGGGAATGTAATTCCACCTGTGTGGGTACTTGACCCAGGTACGGTGGCTCCCGCCTGTCATCCCAGCACTTTGGGAGGCCGAGGTAGATGGATCACCTGAGGCCAGGAGTTTGAGACCAGCCTGGCCAACATGGAGAAACCCCGCCTCTACTGAAAACACAAAAATTAGCCGGACCTGTTGGCTCGTGCCTGTCATCCCAGCTACTCGGGAGGCTGAGGCAGGTGAATCGCTTGAACCCGGGAGGCAGTGGTGGCAGTGAGCCGAGATCACGCCACTGCGCTCCAGCCTGGGCGACAAGAGCGAAACTCCATCTCAAAAAAAGAAAAAAGAAACAAATTCGCAGCATTTTCACGCAACGTCCATTCTACCTGGAAGCACTCAAGGACATCATAGATTCTTGGAACATGCGATTCCTTTTGAAGGCAACCCCAACTGTGACCTGCATGGTATGCACGTAGGCAAGTGTGCACACACCAACAAGCTAATAGTCTCAGCCCCGCTGGCCGAGACAAGGGGGACTTCCCAGACCCACGGGCGTAACTCCCACCATGACTGTGAGATGTGACTGACCCTGAATGCTGCTGCTGGTGGCTACTCCCTCCAGCCCTATTGATCATGCAACTTCTCTATCCCAAGATGTGTCTGTATCCGTCTACTCTCACGGTGCTAGTGAAGACATACCCGAGACTGGGTCATTTATTTTTATTTATTTTTTATTTATTTTATTTATTTTGAGACGGAGTCTCGCACTGTCGCCCAGGCTGGAGTGCAGTGGCACGATCTCGGCTCACTGCAAGCTCCATCTCCCGGCTTCACACCATTCTCTTGCCTCGGCCTCCCGAGTAGCTGGGACTACAGGTGCCCACAACCACGCCCTGGTGACAGAGCAAGACTCTGTCAAAAATAAAAAAAATAAACAAATAAAACACCAATGTCACTTTTTTTCTTTTTTTTTTTTTTTTTTTTTTTTTTTTGAGACGCGGTTTTGCTTTTCTTACCTAGGCTGGAATGCAATAGTGTGATCTTGGCTCACTGCAACCTCCGCCTCCCAGATTCAAGCGATTCTCCTGCCTCAGCCTCCCAAGTAGCTGGGATTACAGGCATGCGCCACCATGCCTGGCTAATTTTTGTATTTTTAGTAGAGATGGGGTTTCACCATGTTGGCCAGGCTGGTCTCGAACTCCTGACCACAGGTGATCCACCCGCCTCAGCCTCCCAAAGTGCTGGGATTATAGGTGTGTGCCACCACGCCCGGCCTAATATCACTTTCAGTCAACATTATCCCCTGACTTGACGATGTCCAGGGCTGGCACAAGCTTCTAACTTTTCTGTGTACCTTTGGTAATAGTTACCGTGAAACTCTGACTCTCCCGTCTAGGAAGCCGATATCCATGCTACCGCTGAACCCTTTCCATCCCACCTGTGGTCAACCCTCTCTCTATCTTAGCCAGTTTCCATCATCCCCATTTACAAAGCTACCCTTGGTTTCCCTCTCTTTTCCCTCGCCGTGAAATATCAAGTTACGAAAACCTCGTTGGAATATCTCAGGGAACAATGTAGGAAGTCAGATTTCACGTCTGAAATCGGGTAACAATGGAGACAGCTACGGTGCTTTTCCATGAGTGGTAATTTACTTTTCTACCCCCTCTCTTGTTCCCTGGCAGTCGGGTTTATGATCGGCGGCAGACGGATGGCTTTTTATGAGTTTCGTATTTTTCATAAGGCCACACTTCATTATTGCTATGTTGGGATGTCTTCTGCTTGCATTCTAAATTTTGTTTTGTTTTTGTTTTTGTTTTCTGCTTGCATTCTAAATAAACTTAAACAAGAGAGATAACGTGTCTTCTGCTCCCTGTTTGCAAATAAAGAGAATTGCCAAACTTGATTAAAAGTTGGTAGTTAAGGCTGGGCACGGTGGCTCACATCTATAATCCCAGCACTTTGGGAGGCCGAGATGGGCGGATCACCTGAGATCAGGAGTTGGAGACCAGCCTGGCCAACATGGCAAAACCCCATCTCTACTAAAAATTTGAAAATTAGCCGGGCGTGGTGGTGAGCACCTGTAATCCCAGCTACTCAAGAGGCTGAAGCAGGAGAGTCACTTGAACCCGGGAGACGGAAGTTGCAGTGAGCTGAGATCACACCATTGCACTCCAGCCTGGGCAATGAGAGCAAAAACTCTGTCTCAAAAAAAAAAAAAAAAAAAAAGAAAGAAAGAAAGAAAGAAAGGAAAAAAGAAAAGAAAAGAAAAAAAGAAAAGATCAGATCAGCCCAGAGTTTTATTTTTTACTTTAAACAGATGGTAGCAAAAGTTTGTTGTTTTTGTTTGTTTTTTGTTTGATGTTTGTTTGTTGTTTTGTTTGTTTTTTGTTTGGTGCTTGTGGGCCTTCTGGAGTTTTTTTGTTTGTTGTTTTAGCTGAAGAGGGATCAGTATTTGAGTCTGCTAAGGGTTCCATAACAAAGTCCCACAGATTGTGTGGCTTAAACAAAAGCCATTGACTCTCACAGTCTTAGAGGCTGGAAGTCTGAGATCCAGGTGTGGGCAGGGCTGGTTCCTCCTGAGGCCTCTCTCCTGGGCTTGGAGACGCCGTCTTCTCCCTGTGTCCTCACAGGGTCGTCCCTCTGTGTGTGTCTGTGTCCTCGTCTCTTCTTCTTATGGGATGTCTTAGTCCATTTCAGGCTGCTATCACAGAATACCATAGACTGGGTGACTTATAAACAACAGACATTGATTCTCTCACAGTCCTGGAGGCTGGAAGTCTGAGATCCAGGTGTGGGCAGGGCTCATTCCTCCTGAGGCCTCTCTCCTTGGCTTGTAGATGACATCTTCTCCCTGTGTCCTCACAGCGTCGTCCCTCTGTGTCCTCATCTCCCTTTTTTTTTTTTTTTTTTTTTGAGACAGAGTCTCGCTCTGTCGCCCAGGCTGGAGTGCAGTGGCACGATCTCGGCTCACTGCAAGCTCCGCCTCCTGGGTTCACACCATTCTCCTGCCTCAGCCTCCCGAGTAGCTGGGACCACAGGCGCCCGCCACCACGCCCGGCTATTTTTTTTGTATTTTTAGTAGAGACGGGGTTTCATTGTGTTAGCCAGGATGGTTTCGATCTCCTGACCTCGTGATCCACCTGCCTCGGCCTCCCAAAGTGCTGGGATTACAGGCGTGAGCCACCGCGCCCGGCCCCTCATCTCCCTTTTTTATAAGGATGCACTAATGAGATCATTTTACCTGAATCACCTCTTTAAAGACCCTGCCTCCGAATACATTCACATTCTGAAGTCCTGAGGATTAGGGCTTCAACATAAGAATTTTGAAAGGATGCAGTTCAGCCGCTACCAACCTGGAATATGTTGCTACTTCATATTTTATTTTATTTTATTTATTTTGAGACAGAGTTTCATTCTTGTCGCCTAGGCTGGAGTGCAGTGTTGCGACCTCAGCCCACTGCAACCTTCACCTCCCACGTTCAAGCGATTCTCCTGCCTCAGCCTCCCGAGTAGATGGGATTACAGGCATGCGCCACCACGCCTGGCTAATTTCTGTATTTTCAGTGGACATGGGGTTTCACCATGTTGGCCAGGCTGATCTTGAACTCCTGACCTCGTGATCCACCCACCTTGGCCTCCCAGAGTGCTGGGATGGCAAGCGTGACTCACTGCGCCTGGCCAAGCCTTTTGTTCTGTCCAATCAGTCCTTCAACTGATTGGATAGGGCCCACCCATGTTGGGAAAGGCAATCTACTTTGCTCCGTGCATGGATTCAAATGCTCCTCTCATCCAGAGACCCTCCCACACACCTTGAATCGTGTCTGATCACACATCTGGGCACCCTGTGGTCCAGTCAACTGGACACTTAAGTACCCAACACATTCTCTCCCTTGCTTTTGCCTCTAGACTAGATCATTCCCATCTGCAGAGACACACAGCCGTTTTTTTCAGGTAAAACAATTTTTTCGAGTACATTCCCCCAAGCCTTCACCCCATCTCTTTGCTCCTTTTCCTAGCAAGCGAATACTACTAGCATGGTGGACTCAGCTATCACCCCTTTCTCCTTGACTCACTCGGCTTTTAGAGTTCCACACCCTCTCCGTCTTCCTCCTACCCCTCTGGCCACTTCTGTCCAGTTGCATTAGTCTATTCTCACACCGCTAATAAAGACATATCTGAAGCTGGGTGCGGTGGCTCACGTCTGTCATCCCAGCACTTTGGGAGGCTGAGGCGGGCGGATCACAAGGTCAGGAGATCGAGACCATCCTGGCTAACACGGTGAAACCTCGTCTCTACTAAAAATACAAAAATTATTTTTGGGAGGCCCACCTCGGCCTCGCAAAGTGCTGGGATGACAGGTGTGAGCCACCGCGCCCGGCCCCATATCACCAGATAGAATGTTCTAGAATGTTTTTCCAGAATGATGTAGTCAGTCACAAACTCACTTCTTCTCCCTGAGCCACTCCCCTCCTTTTAACAGGCAAACTGTCCACTGCCTCGCTGGCTTTGACCCCAAATGCTTTTTCTCATTTCCATCAACATACCGGTTTTCTCACACGCTATGTAATTTTTGTATTTTTAGTAGAGACGGGGTTTCACCTTGTTGGCCAGGATGATCTTGATGTCCTGACCTTATGATCCCCCTACCTCGGCCTCACAAAGTGCTGGGATGACAGGCGTGAGCCACCACACCCGGCCCCATATCACCAGATAGAATGTTCTAGAACGTTTTTCCGGAAAGATGTAGTCAGTCACAAACTCACTTCTTCTCCCTGAGCCACCCCCTCCTTTTAAGAGGCAAACTGTCCACTGCCTCGCTGGCTTTGACCCCGAATACTTTTCCTCATTTCCATCAACATACTGGTTTTGTCACACGCTATGTAATTTTCTTGTTTATTTCAGAGTTCCTTCTCTCTCTGATGAAGGGGTACTTTTCACCAGGACAGGGGTCTTGGTTTTGTCCTCTCCAAACAGTGCCTGACGTATGACACGTGCATTTACGGGATGAAGGAGGGAAACTTCAAACCCTCCCGGGTGCCACCTTTGAAGCTCTCGGAAGGCGCTTTGGTGACCCCCATCTCTTTGGCACAGAGCATTTCGCCCCTTGTCAGCCTCACGCTATCAACATTCCTTGCTCGACTGTCTTTTGTTTCTGCGTAGGTGATATATGAGCCCGTGCTGTTCCCTGCCTCTTTCAACCTATTAAATTGCTTTCACTTCTAATGAGAGACAGAGGTTTTCCTGCTTCACAGAGCCTCATAAGCATCTGCTTGCAGACCTGAGACCTGATGAGGTGCTAATAAAATCCAGCAGAGGATGTGGCACCCACCAGCATTTCTGCGTCACGTTTGTGTAATGTATGGCTCTAATCTGACGAGGTTTTCATGAGGAGCTTTGGAGGGATGTGTCTCAGCACCCTGAACTCTCTGCAGTTACCTCCGCTCCGGGGACCAAGGCCTGTGTCTCATTCCCGAGCATCATCCGTGTAGGAATGGCCTGCCCGCCCAGCTCAGAAAAGGAAGCCTGCCCTGGCTGCTGGTTTTTGAAACTGTGATCATCTCCCTGCTGCTTGGTTTGCCTTCTTTTTCTTTTTTGGTTTTTTGAGACAGAGATTCGCTCTTGTCACCCAGGCTGGAGTGCCGTGGTGCGATCTCGGCTCACTGCAACCTCCACCTCCCGGGTTCAAGCGATTCTCCTGCCTCAGCCTCCCGAGTAGCTGGGATTACAGGCACCCATTACCATGCCCAGCTAATTTTGTAATTTTTGTACAGACGGAGTCTCACCATGTTGACCAGGCTGGTCTCGAACTCCTGACCTCAGGTGATCCACCCGCCTCGGCCTCCCAAAGTGCTGGCATTACAGGCGTGAGCCACCGTACTGGCCTTTTGTTGCTGCTGTTGTTTTGTTTGTTTGTTTGTTTTTGTGTTTGGTTGTGTTTGAGACAGAGTTTTGCTCTGTCGCCCAGGCTGGAGTGCAGTGGCACAATCTCAGCTCACTGCAACCTCTACCTCCCGGGCTTAAGCGAGTCTCCTGCCTCAGCCTCCTGAGTAGCTGGGATTACAGGCATGCACCACCACACCCGGGTAATTTTGTATTTTTAGTAGAGATGGGGTTTCACCATGTTGGCCAGGCTGGTCTTGAACTCCTGACCTCAAGTAATCCACCCACCTCGGCCTCCCAGAGTGCTGGGATTACAGGTGTGAGCCACCACACCAGGCTAATTTTTGTATTTTTAGTAGAGACGGGGTTTCACCATGTTGGCCAGGCTGGTCTCGAATTCCCGACCTCAGGTGATCCACCCGCCTCAGCCTCACAAAGTGGAGGGATTACAGGCATGAGCCACCATGCCGGGCTGTGTTTCTTAATTAATGTCTGTACATTGTTTTTTTAACATAGCGGTATTGCACACATACTAGACTACAGTCTAAACAAGGTTTATATGCAGTAGGAAAGTAAAACTGTGTATGACTCGCTTTATTGGGATATGAGTTTTATAGGGATGGTCTGCACATAAATTTGCACTGTCTCCACGGTACGCCTCTATGGGGTGATATCCACGTCTGCGTCCTTAAAATGAGGGACGGTCATCTACTTTCGACGATTTCCTTTGCTGAGCTTTGCCGAGCACCGTGACAAATCAGCTGAGCTAGCAGACACACAATGGGTAAGTAGTAGATGATTGTCATCCAAGGGCTAAGTTAATCCCCTCTTTCATATTTACCTTACACTTACCAGCTCCTACTTTAAGGCCCATTAAAATAAAGCTTTCTGAGTCCCCAGAGAAACGGCTCTCACCAGTGAGCCGGAGGGGAAGACGTGTCAGTCAAGCTATTATTGGTGCTAATTAGCTGCTGTGCCGGCTGAGAGAAAGCGAGGCTGCAGACACGTGTCAGTCAGAGAGGCATCTTTCTCCCCGCCTTGGCACGCATCTCTGCCTTTTTGCCATCTTCTGCCTTTGGTCATCTTCTGCCTTTTTGCCATCACGGAAACTGTCTCCAAAC